>NW_003852453.1:8662399-8674708 GCF_000181295.1 Otolemur garnettii
GAGTAGAGGGAGGAATGGACTGAAGTTCCCGATGTTTGAGGGGTGGGGAGTAGAGGAAGGAACAGGTAGTGCTTTGGGAGCAGCTGATCCCTGGAATGCCTGTAAGAAAACGTTACTGCAGACTGGCTCAGCTGCTGTGAAGTGGAGTGGGAGAAGATACTGTCCTGCATGGTGGCTGTCAGAGCCCTCAGAAGGCATGGAGCAACCCAACCCCCTTTTCATATCAGCATGTCCATCTGGCTGTCCAGTGCCCTGGAGAACTTCCAAGGGCTCTGTGGCTTCACTGCAGTCATCAAGACTTCTGGTTGCCCTAGAGTGACACTGAAACACATTGGCTTGTATATCTGAGTAGCCTAGGGGTAGACCAGTTTCAGACATGGCTGGATCCAGGTGCGTGCTGCCATGACTGACCAGGCGTGGCTCAGGGACTCACCCCTGGAACTTAGGCTAGCAGTGGGGAGAGTCCCCATAGTATGAGGAAGGTTCGTTTTCCAAAGGAGAGTTAAGATTCTGTTTCCCCAAAAAAAGAGTGAAAGAAGGGTGAGCAAGAGCAGCAGATGTCCACCACAGTCCTCATTTGCCATCTACGCGCTCATCCCCACATACAGCCATGTTCTGCAGTGAGTCATCGCCACACCCCATCGCGGGTAGTGAAGGAGCCAGAAGGAACCTGGGATAGGAGCCCTCACATGGACGTCAGAGCCCCACCCACTCTGCTCAGATGACAGAGCCTTTTGGACTTGTTGGCCTGGTGTCAGAGAAGGGAGATGTTTGGATTTGTAAATGCCTTGTCTGTGAGCTGTCAGCCAAAGACTGCAGGCTCTAGTGGTCTTTTCTCTGTTTCCTCTGGTTCATGAGAACACATCCAGAGGCTAATGAGCAGGGAACATAAATAATGAACAAACATACTGTAGACAGGAAGCCAGGAAGTATTTTTTTTTTCCCCAAAGACTGAATAAGATGAGCAAAGCTCTGTGGCCTCACTTGTGTGTTTTCCACAAAATACAATTTTAAAAAGCTGTGCAAACTGCCCCCCAATGTATAATATTGTTCATACATTAGACATAACATACTAATAAGAATACTCCATTATGTCAGCAGCAGAAGAAAGGCGATCCAGCAGCTGGTCTCATCAGACAGATGGGAAACCAGGAATGTTACCTAAATCTATCTAGGCAGTAAAATCGACATTGAACCACTTTGCCTTACTCACATGGGCTTTAATTATGTTTAACGAAAGCTCACGGCTGTACATAAGCATTGGAGAGAGGGCTCAGGAGCCGTAAAGCTCTGTCTTATCTTTGCACCATAACCAGAGAATGCAATAGTTGGGTTTAAAAGAACAGTTTTGAATTTCAGAAAAAACCTCAGAGAGGACAATTGTGTGGCAGCTGTGTGTGCTGCCGTGACTGCCTGGCCCTTAAAAACCCCATGAGAACCAAGATGTCAGGGTTAAGGGGGGATGAGCCCATGCTAGTGAGTGAGGGAGTGATTCTGGTTACTGTCACTAAGAAGAGGGCCACAGATTCTGGCCACCGAGGGAGAAAACCATCCAATATCCAGGGTGGAGCCAGGATTGGCAGCCAGGGGTATAAAGTGGAGGGGTAGAGAAAGATGCATGTTTGTCCTAGCTACAATTTAAAGGCTATCTGCCTTCACTGAAGGAAGTCACATGTAGAATCATCATTGTAGAGCTAAAGAGGTTCTCCAGGGGTGAGGAACCTGTGGCCTTGGGGCCACATATGGCCTTCTGCATCCTTAAGTATATAGCCTTTTGGCTGAATCCAGATTTTACAGAACAAATCCACTAAATAAAGGGCTTTGTTCTATGAAGTTTGGATTCAGTTGAGAGGCCATACTTGGAGATCTAGAGGGCCACATATGGCTTTGAGGCCACAAGTTCTCTTTTATCCAGCCTATCTTGATCATTCAGTATGTGTCCAGCCTTGCTCAGGACACTGTATTCAGTGAACAAGACAGACCAGGTCTCTGCCCTTGTGGAGCTCACGTTGACATGTGGGGAAACAGACAGTATACAAAATTACCTATGTATGTACATATACAACATAAATTGTGTTGGCACATTTTTATAAAGGAAAATAAAGAAGTATAAAGACACCGAATAATGGAGGGAAGGGGCTGGGTAGTGCACTTAGGAATAAGTCCAGAGTCTCAGTTATTTGTCCAAGCTTATGCCAGATAATCAGTGGTAGAGCCAAGACTGGACCCCATGTCTCCTGGGTGACAAAATTGGGATATTAGCCCCAGGATTCAAACCAGCTACACCACCAAAAAGAGGAAAAAGAACAGACTTTTAGAAGGTGCTGGCCCAGGCCAACTGCTGTGGAAAAAACTGGTGTGTGTACACCTGCCACCACCAACCCTCACCCTGGCATTGTGAGCTTTGAGAAAGGGCAGGGTCCTCGTTATTTTCCAGATAATGGCAACAGAGGCTCTCTGCTGGAGTCACAAGTCTTGGCCTTGCCCCCAGCTCTGTCTGGTGACAATTGGCAGCTGACATCTTTGGTTCTGGCCAGCTCTTCCCTTATTAAAAATGGCATCTTTATAATAGATTTCTGCAAGTCACTGTCAACAGGACATACCCCTTATTTTGTACCAGTCATTCCTCTGGGCAATTGATTTGCCTATTACTATTTTTTTATAATGCTTTAGAATACTCTTTTATTCTATATTATTCTAATATTAGAATCAAGTTTTAAATATAGTAGTAATTACTAAGGGATCTTATTTATTTTTTAAATAATTTTTCTCATACCATTTAATTCCACTCCAGTTAAATAGCTGGGTCTGTAATTGGGTCTTTTAACTTCTTTTCAAATCCCATTTGTGCTCACAGGCTTTACACAAGCCTTGCCTGTAAGGCCCAAAGGTCCCCCGGCCTCTGTCTTGTCTTGTCCAGGTTTTGTAGCTTTCCACCTCCCTTGGGAGAAGTAGCCTGGAGATCCCTGACCCACCTACACCAGCTGAATCTGAAGCTGGGAAAGCTCTTATGTGTGAGCAACCCAAATGCCCAATGCTAAAGGTTTGGGTAAGTGACTAACTCATGGCCCATTCAGCTAATGGGACACCAAGCAACCAGTGAAACCCCAGGGTGACGTGGAGCCACGTTGATGATGTCTTCCTGAAGTCCTCTCCAGCCAGGCTGGATTGCATTTCATGCTCCTCCTCTGTGCTCCCAGACTCCCATATGAGACAGCAGCTCCAGAAGGCAGGCTCAGCCATGTGGTTCAAGTCCCCTGCTCTGTACTTAATGCCTGGCACTTTTTTTTAAGGCACTTAAAAAACAATTGTTAAAATGAACATCAAGTTCAGTGTAAAAAAAAAAAATCTACACTGTGATTCCATTTAAGGAAAAACAATACCCATATGGACTCCCAGGTAAAAGGCCTGAAATATACACCAAAGTGTGGACCGTAGTTCCCTCCAGCTGGTGGGATGATGGCTGACTTTTTTTCTTCTTTTTTCTTAGCTGTGTGGGTTGGAATCCATAAGTGTTCCAAGAACAAGCCTTTCAGTCAGGGCTGGAGAAGTCAGGGAAAGAGGAGAGAAAGCTGTCATTTAAAAGTCATCCACTGGCGGAGTCAAGATGGTTTGGGGAGGTACACAGATAAACTTTTTTTATTTTAATAGAACATTTGTTTGCATGTGTATTATAGTCGAGGAAAGTCATAAGTAGTACATTAACTGTATGCGATCTGGCCACGCTGTCCTCACTGACCTTGTCCCTCACTCTCTCTGTATCTCACTCTGTTCTAGCCCTGCTGGCTCCTTGCCATTCCTCCAACATGCATGGTGCCCCAGGACCTTTGCACTTGATGCTCTTCTGCCTGAAATGTTCTTTCCCACATATTGCAGGATCCACTTCTCATCTCTCAGGCCTCTGCTTCACATGTCACCTCCTAACTACCTCCCTGCCAGTCTACCTGGTTTGCGTTTATTCCTCTATAGCAATCATTAACTTCTTTATTTTCTGTCTCCCCCTATTAAACCATAAAGTCCTCTGAAGACATATGTGTCTGTCCTGTTCACCACAGTCTCCTGGATGCTGTGTGAGCTGCCCCCAGGCGCACAGTAGTCAGTTCTGTTGGATGAGAGGAGGAAGCTATTGGTAAGGACCAAAGGAGGCCATAATCTTGGGGATGGCTCTGGCTGTGCCAGTTGAGGAATCAGCCTTTGTGCCTAGAGAAGAGTGAAGCTTCTGACCTTCCATCAGGGGCCTCTAGCTCTCAGCACCTCTGCCCTCTTGGAATCCCAGGAAGTCAGAAATCAGTGCCCCAATGTAATTACCTTGCAAAACGCATACATTCTACCTCTGCCCAGCTAGTGGTCTCAGCAAGTTGTCTAACACATGCATACGCTCTGGCCCCCCAGCATCCCAATCATTTGAGTCAAAGCACTGCCACACTGGGTAGGAGGGGGACCTGCAGCTTAGGAAACAGGGCTAGTAGTCTAGCCCTGCTTTGGCACTAATTTGTCTGTGACATTTAAATAATACTAGCAGCTGACATTTATTGGCCCTGACTATGTGATAGACACTCCCCACACACTAATAGTGCCAGCCCTGGAGGAACAATCTCATCATCCCCGTTTTATGGAGGACAGACCTAGAGCCAGGAAGGCTGGGAACTACCCATAGTCTACACTATCAGTGAATAGTAGAGTCAGGGTGTGCCCAACTCTTAATAAGTGCTCTGGATATATCTGTGGAATGAATGGGTGAATGAATGAACAAATGAATGAAGCGTGTTCTCTTGGGGATTTGGGCTGCTGCAGTTCCTAGAAACTCCCACCACTCACCCACCCCCTCACCCTGCCTTGTCACCTCTGGACCACTGTAGACCACTCTGCTTAGTCCTCACTCTAGATGACATCCCCTGAGTCAGGAAACCAGGTCCCTCCTGCAGATCAGCACCACTGGTCACAAGACTTCATTAAACAAGATCAGAGTCAGGGTTTCAGTGGGGAAAGAGGGAGGGAGTTTCAGAGAGGGCCTCTCTGCCCCTTCTCCTTGGGTGCCTTTCCTCTGTTACGCCAACCTCCACCCTGGTCTGCTATTTTCTGCCAGTGCTCCTTAGCCTGGCTGATGTTTGTGACATTTCCCCCGTTGAGTTAGCTTGCTGTTTATGTGTTCCCCAGGAGGGAATGTCAGACCTGTGTTAGCACCAGTTCCAGAGCAGACTTCTTGGTTCAGAGCTCTGGCTTCTGATCCCACCTGCCAGCACAGGCACCGCCTGCCTTCGTTTATGCACATTTCCCAGCTCCCTATGTGCCGACTGGGGCTCTGGAAGACACCAGGAGACCACACAGCATGGCTCTGAGGGGGCCAGCTTCCTTCACGCTCTCCCTTCCTTGTCCTCCACCCTGAGGTCCTGCTTTTGCATGCTATTTCAGGTTGTATTTTACTCTTATATGCATTGTAATTTATATAAACATTTACGAAATTACTTATTTAATACCTATCTTCCCCATTAGAATTCATGTTCCACAAGGGCAGGGATTGTGTCTGTCAGTTCACTCTTATATCCTCAGCACTTGATGCGGTGCCTGGCACATAGTAGGTACCCAAGTAATACACAAAAAATGAATTTGGGAATAAATGGATAAAGCTGTTTACAGAATATCCCCACACAAACACACACACACACCCCAAATTATTGGGAGCCAGAACTTTCAAGACAAAAGGTAAAAAATATTTTGTTTTATAATTAGTTAGGTGTTTTTCTCACCTGATACCACCTATCACCTCCCCTCTCCCAAGGGGGCACCAGGGTGATAAGAGGACTGTGGTACAACAGAAAGGCCTCTGGGGACTCTATCTCTGCTCTGCCACAAACTAACTCTACCTATAGGCAAGTCTCTTCTAAGTCACAATTTTCTACCTAGAAAATGACTATTTCTGGATGGGCTCTCAGCAGGACCCTTTCTCTGGCCCAGATAGGGGCCATTGTGGTAGGAACATGATCTTTGTCATCAGACACCCCGGGGTTGATTTGGCAGCTTAGTGCCACCAGGAACTCCTTTCATTGACCATCCTTAGGGTGGTAACATGTAACCTCATGGTCACAATATGGCTGCCGTGGCTCCGTGTGTGAGGTGTTACTTCCTCACACAAACACATGTCAAGGCAGGCGGCCGTGAATTTTCTGGTGGGGAACTGCTGTCTTGTGGGGAGAGGGGGAAGGAAGACAGGAATGCTGTTTTCAAAGCCCTTTATCTTTGGACCAGGAAGGAAAACTCTTCCCCAGAGGCATTTCTTAGTCATCATCCCTTCAGCCTTACTGGCTTGACTGGGATCACATGGCCACTATTAGCTGCACAGGGAGGCAGAGAAAGGCACTTTTCATGGTTGAGTAACAGCCGACACATCTAACACATGTACCTTTAACTGGCCTTTGGAAGATGCCACTTTATGTTATAAACTTTCATGTTCTCAGCCCTAGCCTTATCTTAGCATCAGACTGAGCGCCCCTAGAAGACAGAGACAGGCCTCACAGGCTTCAAATTCTGAAAAGACTTTGTACCAGGCAGAACCCACATGAGACATGTCTAGAGATTCCTACTGATTAATGACTATCCCTTTTCACTCATGTTTTCTCTCCTAGTCAAAATGGTCCCCATGTTAAACGTGAAGTATCAGTCTTCCATTGAAAATTATTTGTTGTTCTTTCAGATAGCAGATGAACATTTTAAAAAGTGGAATAGTCTGGGCGTGGTAGCTCACACATGGAATACCAGCACTTTGGGAGGCTGAGGTAGAAGGATCACTTGAGGCCAGGAGTTCTAGACCAGCCTGGGAAACATAGCAAGACTCCTATCTCTAGAACAAAATAGGAAAATTAGCCAGACGTGTTGGTGTACAGCTATAGTTCCAGCTACTCTGGAGGCTGAGGTGGGAAGATTACTCAACCCAGGAGTTTGAGGTTGCTTGAGGCTGCAGTGCACTCAAGTCTGGGCAGCAGAACAAGACTCTGTTTCTTAAAAATGAAAAGAAAAGAAACAAAGAAAGAAAAACTAACCACTGACTGCTGTCACCCAGAAGTGATTATGCTATCTTGTTACACGTATTTTCTCCTCTCTCCATCTCCCTCCACATAGCTTCCACCCCTCACACCAACAAATCACACACAGGCATAGTTGTGTGTGGAAAGAGATGCCCAGGACACACGCTGAAACTGGCGTTTTCACTTTACAGTCCTGTCCAGGTGCAGGTTCTTACAGGGTCTGGAGTCCCTGATTCCTGGAACACAGCACATTCACTTACGGGCATCTGACTGCACCCTGCTTGGTTAAAACTGTGTTCTGTGGAGCCAGGCTGGTATGCCCACCTCCTCTGGGGAGGTAGATGGCTCCAGGAGCATATCCCCGTTGCTGATCAGGAAACCAATGTCAGTGGTCACAGGAAACAAAGCATGAGCCCTGAATCTAACCCAGGCAGCCATCATGTGAATCTCCACTATTAAGACAGCCCCAGATCAGGAAATTCAGCTTTTCAACCCATGACCACTCTAGAGGTGTTCATTTGGTGAACGAGCAGGTTATCTGCTCCAGTGCAGAGAATGCCCTCTCTCCACCCATCTTCCTTTCCCCACTGTAGATTGCTAAGCCTTCCTCCTCTTCTCCCTCCTCTTCCTGACAGTGGTCCCCCCAGGGCTTCCTAGCCTCCCTTCCTCCTGGACCCACCTACCTCTCATCCTCTACCTCAAAAGGATAGACGCAGGATACCCAACCACTGCACTTTTCCCCCTGCTGCACACACCAAACATAATAGTAACAGCCAGCACCAGCTGAGTACTTACTGTGCCAGGCACTCTTCCTCATGTATGTTCATTCTTCTGATCCTAACTGCAACCCAGCAAGGATAGCTACTATTACCATGCCCATCTCCAGCGGACAATTGAAGAAGCTGAAGCACCAAGCAGTTAAGGAAATTACCCAGTCACACAGCTAGAGTTGGCTCCAGAAGGCCCCTTTAATCTGGATCATTGAAAGGTTATAGTGAAGGATAGAGAGACAGTCCTGATATGGGGGGAAGGTGCTGATGGGGGAGGGAGCATTTAATCCAGCCTGGAGATGGAGTGAAAAATCATGTATCCCAGCAGCTTAGGGCCTTTGAGTTCATAAACCTCTAGAAACCTGGAGGGGGGAAACCTGTGTGTGTCGGTTCACTTGACACAAGCTTGAGGGGGGTTCTGTGATTCAGAGGAGAATGGCTGCTGAGCCTCCAAGGCCCTTTCCAGTGTCCAAGCCTGTGGTTCTGTGACCATATAAGGCCACTGCCTGGGGAGAACAGCCCTGCACTGTGAGGGGGAAGCATAGGGTAAGGGGGCCTGAGTCTGGGCCTTCTGCAGGCTCCCAAAACAGCAAAGAGAGAAGTGGGGTGTGGGGGAGGGCCAGGATCCCTCCTTGGTGCCCTCTTCCCAGGAAGCTGAGCCCTGATAAGCCGAGCTTGGCTGTCACCCTCCCTCTCTCCATGTGACCACATGAGATCTCCCCTCTCTGCAACGTTGCCAGGTTTCCACAGTCCAGCTGGCGGCTTCTGTCCAAAGTCAAACACTCAGGGCTGCAGAGTCAGCCTGTTCAGACCTGCTGCTCCTCTCAGTGCTTCCGGTTTGGTGGCCTGGAACACCCTGTAGTGTCCCTGCATTCTGGGTGGGCGCCAATACAGAATCTAGCCTGGCCTCTTTGTGATATGCTGGCTCTGCAGTCATGAGAAATCTGGTGGGTCCTCACCCTGGCAGAGATACATGCATGCACGGTCTACCTCCTAGCCTCCTCCCTTGTGCTACCCTCCAGAACAATGGCCACATATTGCAGGGGGGATTCTGATGCTTGTTTTGTGTGTAAAACCTCTGGGTCATCCTGGATATAGCAGTCCAGGGCTAAAGGAGCAGCCCTGCCTCTCAGCATCTGCTGCTTACCAGCTGTGTGACCAACACGGCCTGACCTCTCTAAGCCTCAGTTTCTTCATCTGCAAAGAGGAGATAATCTTTATCTCTTAGGTTTGTTTTGAAGATTAAATGAAGGCATACATATAAAAACACTTAGCATAGTAGGTAAGCCCCCCAGCAATAATTACTATGCTGCTGCTTTTATACTACAAATGAAGGAAATTGTATTTGCAGGATTCTGACTTTAGAATAAGGACACTGTAACTAATAGCTACGTCCATTATATAGTTAATGTACGATAGGCACTTTACATTTATTCCTTCCAGCAGCTCCTTGTAGATGAGGAAGCCAAGGCTTGCAAGGTTAAGCTGTTTGCCAAGGATATACAGCTCGCCACCGTTGGTACTGGGGTTACACAGGTCTTGCCACCGATGGTACTGGGGTTACACAGGTCTGCCCGACACCTAAGCACTAACCCCTGCTGTGCTCTGCCTCTCTGGAATGATGTGAGAAGACAGAAAATAAAGGGCCTTTAGTTGATACTTTTAAGGATATTGCCTCAAATCAGTGCTTCAGGGGGAAAAAGAGGAGGAATGTGGCATGAAAAAACTGCTATGGCCTGACTTCACACTAAAAAACCTAGTGTTTATCTGAGTGTCGGGCTTGTGAATAACATTTCTTGTTCTGTATGATCCAAGTGTTCTAGTCTTGAGTACTTATTTTTTGTAGTGAAGAGAGAGAGTCATATAAAACTCTACCCTGAAAAAAAAAACAACCTATTTTTAAGTTAATATAATTCAGTTTGAACAAGTTATAGTTAATAATCATTATTTGAGCAATTTTCCCCACATTACAACATTTCTCAAATCTCGAATGAAGCTTCTTTATCTTGGGACACCCTGGGCTCAAGGCTGAGACATGCTAGCTGATCTTCTGCCTCATCCAGTCCCTGGACTGAGGTGTGGTAGAAAGAACTGTGACCTCAGAAATGGGGTTCTGTTCCTGGCTCTGGCATTTACCTAATGAGAAACACTGGGTCAGTTACTCAATCTCCTCAGCCTCAGTCTCCTCTTCTGTCAAATGGGTACACTAAAAACCTAGCCCTCCTACTTGATCAGGTGGGTGTAAAGATTAATTATACTAATAGGTGTGTAGGTGTGAAAAGTGATGGCCCTATCCCCAAGTGGAAGAAAATCCCACAGGCAGGCGAGGGGCTAGAGAGCATTCCCAGGATGGTGGCAGGGCCTGCTGGGCCCAAGGAAGCATGGGCGCCTCACTTCTGGGGAGGCACATTACATCTCAGGGATGAGCAATCCCCACTTACACCTGTCAGGTCACCCAGAGGGCCCCACCCTCTTAGGGGTGTTGGGGTGACAGTTGCCTTTGTTTTACAGTTTTTTAGTGGTTGTGCTGGTTTTACAATGTATGTCTTGACTCATTAAACTTTACTTTTAAATAATATTTACTACTTTTTTCACTTGTAAGAGTCTTTCTTTGTGCTGTTGTTGTATAAGTTTACTTTCACGTATGTTATAAACATCAATACCTTTTCCAGCCTTTTCCTCCTCTTAGTTTTGATTGGTTAGTTTTATTGCTGTGTCTTCAAGCTTACTAATCATCTGTATGTTAATCTTATCCAGTGAAATTTTTACTTTAGATATTGTATTTTCATCACTAGATGTTCTGTTTTGTTCTTTTTTTTTTTTTACATCTTCCATTTCTCTCTTCATTATGTTCATGGTTTCCTTTAATTTTGTGAAAATATTCAGAACAGATGTTTTTAAATCCTTATTTGCAGATTCCGTCTCTGTCACTTCTGAGCCTGCTTCTACTGACTGATTTTTCTTCTAGTTATGGGCTACGCTTTCCTGCTTCTCTGCATATTCAGGAGTTTTTTATTGGATGCTGATACCATGAATATTATATTGTGGAATGTCTGGAGATTTTGTTGGTCTCACTTAAAGACTGTTGGGCTTTATTCAGTGAGGTAGTTACTTGTGGGTTAGCTTGATTTTTCTTTAAAGCTTGTGCTAAGCTTTGTGAGGGCAGCCTTTACTCCAGGACAGCGGTTCTCAACCTGTGGGTCGCAACCCACGGGAACTGTATTAAAGGGCCACAGCATTAGGAAGGTTGAGAACCGCTGCTCTAGGACGACTTTCCCTTTTACTATGGCATAAGCCTTCTAGGGACTCGCTGAATGCCCCAGGCCTTCAGCAGGGACCCTCCACCTGAACGAGCTCCGCAAGCTGTTCCGTTGAGAAGCTCCCTGACCCTTGTTCTTTCTTTAGTAGTTCTTCCTTGCCCAGATTGTGGAATTTTACCCTATTCTGCCACAGACTCATGGGAATCCCTATGCAGATGTCTGGAGCTATTTCTCTCTGCCTTTTTCTCCTCTCTGGTACTCTGCCCTATGAATTCGGCTGTCCTGAACTCTGACCTTTATCCCTTCAGCTCAGTGAAATGGTTGTGTTCAGCTTGGGTCCTCCCTCCCTGCACCACAGTCTGGCAAACAGCTCCCGGTGAAATCCAGGCAATCACAGGACTCACCTCATTGGGCTCCGTGTTCTCAGGGATCACAGTCCTGCCTGATCTGTTCTCCAGGGTCTGAAAACATATGTTGCCTATATTTTGTCCAGTTTTCTCATTGTTTACAATGGGAGCTACCTAGCAACTTCCTTCAAGATCTCTCTGGCATAGTGTACCAAGGGTCTTACCTATTATCTATTCCCCCAAGAGACGTTTTTATAAATGGGCTTAGAGCTAATAAAAGTCAATAGAAACTTCTTAGAGAAACTCAGAGTGAAGACCCACAACCCAGTTCCACATCAAATTGTACAGCAGGAATTATTAGTGTCCATCACCTGATGACTGGATAAATAAAATGTGGCGTATCCCTACAATGGAGTATTATTCAAGAATAAAAAGGAACGCGCTACTGACACATGATACAACGTGGTTGAACGGAGAACATTTTGCTAAGTGAAAGAAACCAGTCATAAAAGATCATATATTGTGTGATTCCATTAATATGAACTGTCCGGTACAGACAAATTTACAGAAAAAGAATGTAGATTAGTGGTTGCTGAGATTGGGGTGGGGATAGGGTGTAGATGCTAATGGGTACAGAATTCCTTTGGGGGAGATAAGAATGTTCTAAAACTAGATTTTAGTAATGGTTGCTCAACTTGGTGAAGATACTAAAATCATGGAATTGTACACTTTAAAGGAGTAGATTGTATGGTATATGCATTATATCTCAATAAAACTCTTTTTGCAAAAGAAAAAGAAAGAAAAATTTTCAGCTGTTTTCTCCCATGTGAAGGTACTGACCAAATGAGGAGGGTGGAAGGCAGTACTATTATGTTGGTACACATCCACACCGCGAGGTGCACATCCACAC
>NW_003852453.1:8676906-8703762 GCF_000181295.1 Otolemur garnettii
AGGGGCACATCCACACCACGAGGTGCACATCCACACCACGAGGTGCACATCCACACCACGAGGTGCACATCCAGATCACAAGGTGCACATCCACACCACAAGGTGCACATTCACATAAGAAGTGCTGCTTAGTCTTGTACTGAAAATGTGGCCATGAAGGGATGACCAGCCTTGAATGTGAGTCTCAAAACTGACTTGCTCTTTCTCGATTACTTCAGTTATGAGAGAATTCTTGCAGAGTTGTGATGTGATCTCTTCCTTCTAGATTTCTCTCCCATCCAGATCCTTGTCCCCTGTGAGCGCATGTTGAGTGGCCTCTGAGGACTGTGGCGGCCCTTCTGTGTCATCCAGGTCCCTGTTCAGGTCCACTAGAATAAGGGCGCTATGTGGGTAGATCCCAGCTAATGTTGGGATAGTTGTCAAAGATGAATGTTGTTATCTGCTCTTTTCTTTTGCAGTTTTTGGCTGGGGCCCCCAATATATGGGGCCAGTACCCAACTCCTTTGAGCCACAGGCACCGCCCTGTTATCTGTTCATTTTAAGTGAGCTGTCCTGCCTTCATTAAAAGCACTGTGAATTTCCTGTGAAAGAAAAACATTATTCATTTGCAGACTTCTTGTAGGGACCTTCCATAAATGCCTCTGCTTCTATACTTAAGTCAAGAACCTGAGCCTTACTAATAGCTAACATTTATGGAGTGTGTGCCCCTCATATTCTAAGTGTTTTCAAGTATTAGCAACACTTCATGAATCAGTATTTCTTTCACAATATATAGGGAATGTGAAAAGACTGCATTTCTTTTTCCTAGTATTCTATTTCTCAGATTATTTTTCAGTAATTCAGATAGATTATTCCTTCAGATTGTATGGCATTAATGCAGCAACTCAGCAATTCAGCATCCCAGCAGGACCTGCCCTTTCAGCCCGCTCAGCCAGAGGGTTGGCCTGCACTGTGTGTTGAGCGGGGACAGTGCACTCATCACGTGTGGTGTGTGTGGTTTTTCTCTAGGATCATCCATGAAGATGGCTTCTCTGGAGAAGACGTGAAACAGTACAAGCCTGTTGTCTACAGCAACACCATCCAGTCCCTGGCAGCCATTGTCCGGGCCATGGACACTTTGGGCATCGAATATGGTGACAAGGAGAGAAAGGTAGGCCCCTGAGCCCATGGGCACAGCCAAAAGAGGGCCTGTCTCTGTTACCACACTGCCTCCTCTTTGCAATGCCAGCTGCCTTAAAGGAACTGGAAGAGACTGTGTTATATATAGGAGATATATGGTGGCAGGGTTGCCAACCTAAGCCGTTGTACGCATCTACCTGGCAAACCCTCATGGCAAAGTCACCAACCAAGGCAACGGCTGTAGAAGGCCAGGGTGGACTGTGCTGCTGAGAAAGTGTTGGTAACTGTTCCAAATTGGGGCTGCCACAATACTGTATAAGTATCTGTCCTTTAGCAGTTAACCTGAACAGAAAAAAAAATCTATTAAAACAGGCCTTCCCTGCCTACCCTTGCCCCTCCTTAGAAGAACTTCCCTTGCCTCATTGGGAGTGGGCAGCAGCAATCTGAGTTGACTGTCTCTCATCCTTTCTACCATGGCCTGTCTTTTCTGCCTCTCCTGGGCAAGTCTAAGGACTTAAGGGGTTCTCTTTCCCGTGGGAAGTCAGTGTCCTAGAATAGGGACTTTTTTTTTCATTGGGTTTCCAGGCATCCAATGCATAGTGAAGGGAATAAGTACTATACAAAAGCTTCTTTGCAAACATTTACTTTAACTTTAAGACTGAACTGTATACACCCCCACTGGCAAAGCTAAATAGAAGGGGGGAGGGAGACGAGAAAACAGCCTCAGAGAATTCTATCCAAAAGCAGCTTCCTGTTCCCTGTTGGGATCGTGAATCCCGGTGATCCTCCCTCTGGGACCTAGAGTGTGGGAAAGGGGAACAGGTAGAGGCTCAAGCACCTGCCCCCCCCCGCTTTGGAGCCTGGGATAGAGAGCCTTAATCTCCGACTGCTATATGATTCGATTGTACATTACACGCATATCCTGTCTTTGCTAATCATTTCCCTCACAGGAAAATTATCATGGTTGTCTCTGGGTCTGATAAATCATCTGTGACACATAGCTTTAAATGTAAAATTTAATATCTTATGCACAAAATCCTAATTCCATGGGGCAGAGCCTTGGGGAATTTGGTGATGGCCTAGGGTGGGGAAATGGGCACTAGCGAATCTTGGGCCCATCTGTTGCCCCTCAGAGAGGCCAGATCAGTGAACTGGTTCTATAGAGGAAGAGCTTCTCCCCAGGAAACTGGCTTTAAATTCAGTCAAAGGCCAGGGTCTGTGAAAAGAGGGAAGGGAATGAAGGGTGCTGTTCTCTGGTCTTACTTTCATTAAGCGTTCACTGTAGGTTTACAGTGTGCCAGGCAGTGTGCCAGGTGCTGGGACACAGGAATGAGCACAGCAGAGATTGGTGTCTGGAGACACCAAACACTCTAAAAACACCTACTCAGATCATCAGAATTAGCCCACATGAGCACAGTGCATCATTCATCTTAATAATAATAGTAATAGCAACTAGGAATAAGCATAGCTATTGTTGGTTGAGCACCTACTCAGGGCCAGGCACTGTGCTAAGCATTCTCCATGGATTAACTCATTAACTTGGGTGTTAAAGCCCAGAGCCAGTCTGATCTTCAGGCAAGACACAAACCCAAGGTCTTTGGTCTCTTTGTCTCCCTTTGTCCAAAGAGGGAGCAGAATCCCTGAATCTCAGTTAACCAGGTGGCAGACACAGTGCAAAAGACTCACCTCCTATATGCCCAGGGCATGCGAGTTCTTCCCAAAGTGTATGTGTTTGTGACCATCCCCACGACCCAACCAACTCTTCTTCCCAAAAATGTCCTATCCAGATTATAGCCCACTGTGATTTTGGAATGCTTTTCTCCTTTTGTTTTGGAAAACATTCATAGTTCCTATGGGATTTTTTTTTCCATTTTATTATCCTGAATGGATATATTCTGAATGATTCCTTGGGAATTGCTAGGACTGTGATATGTTGAGGACTATACTGCAGGCCCCTGGGAAACAGGACCCTTCACTGGCTATTTCTTCCCCACAGGATTTCCTGGTCTGTCAGCCCTCAGATAGGAGGGAGGGGAAAGGGAAGGAGAGACTGAGAGCAAATGGGGACTCCCTGGAGGGCTGACTGGACACAGCAGAGGCCAAGGCCAGTCCTGTTATGGCTGGTGACACCGTGGCAGGCACTTGGCCCACCCCCAGGGCAGCACAGGCTTATCACATGTGATCTTCCTGGCTGCCAGAGACCTCCCATGCACTTGGGCAATCCCTTCATTTTTTCTTATGCCTGTGAGAAGCAGGAAAGGTAAGTGGACCCAAGACTCAGGCCAGAGTGAGCAGGCAGCTGAAGAAGGTATTTCCTGGGCACAGTCTGCAGGCTGGCAGAAGAGAGTGCAGTGATTCTCCCCTCCTGAGGTGGACACACAAGGCCTGAACAGGCGTAGCCTCTGGTGTGGGGAGGCAGCTGGGGCTGGGATCCTTTCCTTCCCTTGTTTGGTGGGAACTTCCCATGTAGAGGTGCAAGATGAGTCAACAAATAGCTGACTGCTTAATCCCAGATAACAATAGAGACAGGGAGTAAGTAAACAGGAGGAGGTGAGAGAGGCTGGTTTGGAAGGAGGGTGCAGCTAAAGTGGGTAGCTGTGGGAGGAAGAGGGGACAGAAAGTTCGGAACAAGCACCAAGGCTGCAAGGGAGGAATAGGCCTGGCCTGTGGAAGAAGATAAAGCTCTGTCCAGCCTGAGCTCTCGCAGGTAGTCCACTGTCAACATCCACATGCCCTGACCCCTGGGCTGGGTCCAGATTCTTTCCTCTCTCAGGTCCCCAGAGGCTGCCCACCTAGGGGGATGTGCTTTGGGATGTTGAAGTGTTTCGGTCTCTAAAGAATAAAGATTTTCCTCCCTCTTTTGTCTTCCTCACCCATAATTCAATTCTGATACTGCTTACCTTGAGATAGTATCAGATCCCACAGGGTGAGGGCTCAGTCCCCAAGATGGGCCCCACACTCCCCTACATCAGTCACAAGTCTGGGACACCAAAGCTTCTGCCTCCATCTTCACGTTGGGGTCCCTGTGATGCTCTTCCTCTTTGGTTCAAGTAATTTGCTGGAGTAGCTCAGAGAAACACATTTACTGATTTCTTGTAACAGATACCACAAAGAGTACAAATAAAGAGATATATAGGGTGATGTATGGTGGGGGGCGCAGAGCTTCCGTGCTCTCCTTGGGCATCACCCTTCAGCATCCTTCTCAGCTATCCAGAAGCTCCCTGAACCTCATTCCCTTGGGTTTTGATGGAGGTGTCATTACACAGGCGTGACTGACAACACTGTAGAAATGTGATTGGTCAAAAATCATAGGATCTAAACCCAGATTCTGCCTGGCATGTGTGTGCAGCATTCCTCCAGGGTATGGGGCAGGACCCTCTCTGGAATGAAGATCTTTTGACCCACAAATCAGAATTAGAGTCCTGTGTAAGGACTGGAGAAGGTCAGAGAGAGAGATTCTATCTCCTGAGGCCTGAAGTGGCCCACCGTTAAAACAACAACTATAGGAGTTACAAAATTCCATGGAAACTGTGAGTGAAAACCAATATATATACATGTACCAACTTCACGAACCCCTTCATAATTAAGGTCTTCTAACCAAGGCCCATGTCATTTATCTTTGGGTCACCTCCTAACCCAAGCAACCAGCAAAAGCACTCAGCACTTAGTAGGTCTTTAGAACACTTCCCTTTAATGGAATGACATTTCTTTCTTTTCTTTCTTTCTCTTCCTTCCTCTCTTCTTTCTTTTTCTCTCTCTCTCCTTCTCCTGTCTCCTTCTTCTCTCTCTCCCTCTCCTCTTCTTCTCTCTCCCTCTCCTCTCCCTCTCTTCTGGCCTATGGAAGAAAATAAAGCTCTGACCAGCCTAAGTTTCTGCAGGTAGTCCATTGTCAACACCCAGATGCCCTGACCCCCAGCAAGGTCCAAATTCTTTCCTCTCTCAGTGCGCAGAGACTGCCCACTTAGGGGGATATGCTCCTCTTCCTCTCTCTCCCTCTCCCTCCTTCTCTCTCCCTCCCTCCCTTTTCCTCCCTCTCCTCTCCTTCCTCCCTTCTCCTTCCTTTCCCTCTTTCTCCCCCTCCCCCTCTCTCCCTCTCTGTCTCTTTCCCTATCCCCCCATAGAGTCTTTCTCTCTTGCCCAGGCCAGAGTGCAGTGACACCATCATAGCTCACTGCAACCTTAAATTCCTGGGCTCAAGGGATCCTCCCACCTCAGCTTCCTAAGTAGCAAGGACTACAACCATGTACCACCACACCCAGCTAATTTTTCTACTTTTTGTGGAGATGGGGTGGGGGGGGTCTCACTATATTGCTCAGGCTAATCTTAAACTCCTGGCCTCAAGCGATCCTCCTGCATCAGCCTCTCCAAGTGCCAGGACTACAGACATGAACCCCCATGTCTAGCCTGGAATGACAGTTCTGACTTTCCCAGTTCTCAGAGACAAAAAGAAGTACCTGTAACTGAATCACTGCATGAACAGCTATTAACTGAGTACCTACTGTGTTTAGGCTTTGTGAAGGTTCAAAGGCCTATGAGTTAGGGCCTGTGAGGAGCTGGTCATTTTCTTGGGAAGATAGAGTCACAGGCTGAATGAGCACAACCTTCCTGAAGGTGGTTAGGGAAAGCTGCTTAGAGGAAGTGAGGCTGGACCTATCCTTGAACCACAGATATGCTTTGACAGGTGCAGGTGAGGGTGAGGAATGGCACTTGACACCAGGAAAGAACAGAAGGAAAGGCAGTGGTTGGTAATGACCAGAGGAGACTTGGTTGGTGGAGGATGCCAGAGGCCAGCACAGAGGGTTGGGGCGTGAGCCAGATATGGGAAAGCCAGAAGGTCCAGTTAGGTACAGATTTGGTGGGCTTTGGAAGGTATGCCAAGGAGTTTGGGTTCCATCCTGTTGGCAATAGATTTTGAGCTAGGAAGGGATGGGATGAAAGAGAGATTTTAGGAAATTATTATTGTGACATGTGTAGAGAGACTAAAGGTGAGGAGGCAAGTTAGGAAGCTACAGTAGTAAGGGGTCCAGAAGGGGCCTGGTGACTAATAGGCTTTGGGGGCAAAAGGATGAGGAAACTGAGACTGAGGATGAGGAAACCAAGAAACTGAGACTCTAATGTTATCAGCCTGGATGGGAAGGAACAAGATGAAGCCTCAGCCAGAAAGGAGTTGCTGGGCTGGGCCAAATATGGGAAATCTGCTTTCAAACCTAATGGGTTTCCAGGTGAGAGTGGTCAGCACACAGATGGATTCAAAGAACTGAAGCTCCAGGAATTACTTACTTGCTCAGGATAATAGCAACTTTCAAGTTTTCTGTTCCAGGAGCTGTTTTAAACAATTTACATTATTATTTAATGCTAACAACTACCTCTGTAGTGAGGACCATTGTTATCTGTTTTTTATAAGTGAAAAAAAATGAGGCACAGAAAGTTTGAGTGACTTGCCCAGGGTGGGGCAGTATGAAGTATAGTACATAATGTAGATAGGTGACCCTAATAAAACTGTAATCTGTGTGGTTCGGGTCCAGAGCAGAGTCCATTTAAACAGGCACAGTACAACCTGGCAAAACAAATCATTAAAAGAATCCCCTACTTATCCTAAATCTCTCTAAGAATATGGAAAGGGACTCAGAAGACAACTCCGCCTGCTGTTCTCACACATCCTTTCCCAGAGGCCTCTTCTCCACCCCAGCCCCCTGGGACGAGCTCACTCTTGCCCTCTCTCCCACCATTCATTCTCCTGCTCTCTTTGCCTCTCCCCCTTTCTCCACTTCCTCCTCACTTTCTCTCTTTCTCTCCCTCCCTCTGTCTCTTTTCCCTGAGCTTCTTCTCTTGCCCTCCCTCCCTCTCTTTCTTCCTTCCTTTTCAGTCTCCTTTCTCCCCTCCCCTCTCCCACTCCCTCCCCTCATCCCCAGCTCATTATTATGTAAATTGTCTTAACCTTTTGAGCTGAGTTTTTCTGTTCTTCCTTCCTCAACCCTGCCCAGAGCCTACATCTGCATCACAAAAGCAGACCCAAGTAGTCTGGAAGAACTGTCCAAATCTCTGGGCTGGCAGAAAGGGTTGGAGAAACTGGACACTTGCAGGATTAGAAGTCTCACTTTGATCACTGGGGGGCACGAGGCAAGTCTGAACAATCCCTGGTTAACAAATTTCATCACACACATATGTGCATATATAAACCTAAGTGTGTATACATTGTATATCCTTGCATATTAAAATATATTGTCAACTAATGGACCAGTAGCAAAGTAATGCCTTGAACTTGTGTGTGGCTTTATTCAGTAGCAAAGGCGCTTTCCTCATACTTTCACTATTTGTGTGTCTGCCTGGCTCTCAATTAGAAAGTTCTTGAAAGCAGCATAGAGATCCTGTTCATGTAGCACAGTGAATAAGATGTGATCCTTATTAGACTTTCCTCACTCATCTGCTGTAATGTGGGTTTGGCAGGGCCTGACAAAGAGAAAGTTCTTAGCACATGTTAGCTATTGTTCTTATTATTTAAGAATTATTATTATTATTTTTGAGACAGAGCCTCAAGCTGTCGCCCTGGGTAGAGTGCAGTGGCATCACAGCTCACAGCAATCTCCAACTCCTGGGCTCAAGCGAGTCTTCTGCCTCCACCTCCCAAGTAGCTGGGATTACAGGCGTCTGCCACAACGCCCCGCTATTTTTTGGTTGCAGCCATCGTTGTTGTTTGGCGGGCCCAGGCTGGATTTGAACCTGCCAGCTCAAGTGTACATGGCTGTGCCTTAGCCGCTTGAGCCACAGGCACCGAGCCAAGAATTATTATTATTGATAAAGGATTGATGATTGTCCTCACAGTCATCTAGTGAGGAATTGGCAAGGTCTTATCTGCATTTTTCAGATTAGAAAGGGAGGCACAAAACAATTAATTGGCTGCTGCAGGTCACTGACCTACGCAGGAGGAAAGCTCAGTGCTGGCCCAGCATTGCTGCCCTGGGCCGTTCTGTTCCTCCAAGGGGCTTCATTAGAACTATGCCCCTGAGAGAGAACAGCAACACTTTGGGGGATAGAATCAAATTTCACACTTAGTTTCCAGAATGTCATTGGATCTCCTCTGGTAAAAGAAATCTTGACATTGAAGTCACACAGTGGAGCTCAGAACACTATCTTTCTTTTTAATCATGGAAATATTGTGGTACCGCTGCCACCATGCAGTGCTGCTCACCTTGTGGTTTGCATGGATTCTGAAACAGACAGAAACAAGGCTGCTATCTGGCCTGTGTCTGCCTGAATTCCCTGGGGCCTGGAGACACTTCAGTGGTGATTGTCGGATGTGATGGGGGCTGGGGGAGGTGAAAGATGAATTCTTCATATTCCCATAGCCTAGACCTAAGGCCAGAAAGACGCAGGTTCACCTGCTACAGACCCAGAGCCTGACCCTCCTCTGGCCCTTTGCCTGCTCAGATTAATAGAGCTTAAAACTCCTCCATTCAGGACCTTCTAATTCTGCTGCTCCATTTTGTAGATGGGGCAAAATAGGCCCCATCTGGCCCAAACAGGGAAAAGAGACTTACTCAAGGAAATATGCGGCAAACCCAGGACTAGAATTTTCAGTTTCCTGAATTACTGTTTGGTTCTCTTTCTATCCCACCAGGCACCCTTCAATACTCAGCCAACTTGGGGCCTTGTTTTCTTTCATTCAGTCACTCAGCCAGTTAATCATTCCATAAATACTTATTAATTAATTAATTAATTACTACTTACAAATTACAAATACTTCCTGGGGAACAGTGCACCAGATGGCAAGGATGGGTACAAAGATGCAAAAATCAGGCTCGGTGCCTATAGCTCAACCGGCTAAGGCACCAACCATGTACACCTAAGGTGGCGGGTTCAAATCCCCAGCCCAGACCCGCCAAACAACAATGACGGCTGCAACCAAAAAATAGCCGGGCGTTGTGGCGGGCGCCTGTGGTCCCAGCTACTTGGGAGGCTGAGGCAGGAGACTCGCTTGAGCCCAGGAGTTGGAGGTTGCTGTGAGCTGTAATGCCATGGCACTCTACCCAGGGGGACAGCTTGAGGCTCTGTCTAAAAAAAAAAAAAAAAATGCAAAAATCAAGGGGTTCTCAATCTTATACAGAGAGAACAGCCCTGTGAAGAGAGAGTCTCCTGATTTCTAAGGCTTCTCCGGGTTTCGACATCCCAGCCGTGAGGACTCAGGACAGCTCCTGTGGTTTAAGTCTGGATCAGGCCATGGGCTCCTGGTTTGGTTGTGGGGGATCCATTGTTTCAGCGCTGCCAGAAGGAGCCCTATACCTAGCTGCTAGTACCTTGGTCTGAGGTGCCAGCACCAGGGGCTTCTCCTGGTCTTCTTTAAAAGGAAGAACCAACTCACAGCAGCAACAGTTTTCAGTATGGGAAGGGAAGGGAGGGGCTGCCATAGTCACTGCAGTCTCAGGTTTTTAAGACACATCTCAATGCCTCTCCTAGAGCAGCGGTTCTCAACCTGTGGGTCACAACCAAGGAAAATACATCCTGCATATCAGATATTTACATTACAATTCATAACAGTAGTAAAATTACAGTTATGAAGTAGCAATGAAAATAGTTTTACGGTTGGGGGTCACACAACATGAGGAACTGTATTAAAAGGTCACGGCATTAGGAAGATTAAGAACCACTGTCCTAGAGTCTTGCATTTCCTAAGCTAAAAACAGTTGCTCCCTCCTCTGAACCCTTGTTGTTTTAGAGGGGAGCCCCCACTGCCCCTACCCAGGCACTCTACTTCATGGTTATCTCACCTCTGTGGAAGGACAGGTAGGTCTTATTCAGCTGCGTGTTCCCCACATCCTCAGCCCAGGGTCAAGCATGAATCCATCCCTTCAGGGGTGATTCCTCTCATCCAGTGGCTTTGTGCTCCTCTCGGTCAAGTGTGGGGCTAGGTGCTAAGAGATTTGCCTGTGAGCAGGACAGACACAGTCCCTGCCCTGACAGCTGCATCCAGGGAGGAAAGAAGGGAAGATACAGAGCACATTTCTCTCCTTGCCTTCTTTATTCCTCAGCAGCCAGAGCCAGGGCAGTCTGCATTCTCCTGGGCATTTTCCCATTCACACATTCACGTGGTGAATGGGCACAGGTCGGGCACAGACACTCAGCCTCACTGTTGTCCAGCACTTGGGGTCTTTGGCCACTGTGGAGGCCCTAGCGAGCATCTGGCCTCCATCTGGTCTCTCCTGACTTCCCTTCACAGCCTGTGGAGTAGAATGGGAGTGCTCAAGGCTGGGCCACGGTCAATCTCTATGTTTTCATTGCCTGTAGACCTTTCTACATGGAATTTTTAAAAGAAAGGAAAGGAAATTTAAATGCACGACTTCAACAAACAGTAAATGAAAACCACAAGTGGCATGCCTCACCCTTGTGCATGCTCGCTCACTCTCAGTGGCGTACACTCCCCTCCTTCCTCCCTGTAAGCCCTAATTACTCTGCTCTGATGGTGGGAAAATGTTCCAGCTACGCAAATAAATACCTCTCAGCATCAGGACTGAGGCGGGTCCCCAGTGATAGTCCTTCCCCTGGTGCCTTGGAGCTCTGCCCTTGCTGTCCTTCCCTCCTCCACCCCTCGTCTCCCCCCTCGCCCACCTGCTCCACTGGGAGAACTGAGAGCCTTCCCTTTGGAGAGGGGACATTGTAGGTACATCCCCTAGGCTCACGGTAGTTGCTTTAAGGTGGCAGACAAGCTGCTAAGTGGGTCTCACAGACTCCTGAAATATTAACACATGAAGAACTCCCAAGATAAGTACACAAAATTGTAGTATGTTTTAAATGCATATACTTAACAAATTAATACTTTGGGCCACCATAAACACAGTGGAATATAATTGTGCTCCCTAAAAAATAATTAGAGGATTTATAAAAACATTAATTCACAACCCAGTGCCGGCCATGTGGTCCTGTCCCAGGACACGGGTCAGAGCTGTGTGAAGAGCACTGTGGCCTTCCCCCCAGCAGTCTCCCCTGACTGTGGCTAGCACCTCATTTGGGAAGTCCCATATTTGAGCCTTTTGTGGATGTGCAGTCCCTTCCTGGCCACCAGACAGACTGTAGAGGAGCCTGAGGGACCCGTAAAGTAATTAGTTCGTTGATGGGGTGCCAGGGACTGGGAGAGGGGTGAGGTTTGTTGAGGCAGCATGTGGGTAAGGATGTGAGTCACAGGCTGGGTGGGGACAGCCAAGGTGGTATCTGTCCCTTGACTGCTTAGAGGCCCTGCTTGGGGTGGGGGTGGGACAGCGGTCATTCACAGTGCTGTGCACATAGGGTTGGGGGACAGCTTCCCTAGGAAAGCCAGAACTGTGTCAGTCTTCCTGCAACATGACTGCGCACACGTTCACCTGCTCCTGCTTTACTGGGCTCCGTTCATTTCTCTTTTTGCCAGGCAAGCAGCAGTAGTCTTGCATCACTGCCAGAGACCCCCTCTGGATAAGTCAGGATATTGGTTGCAAGTGAAGACACAAACAAACTGGCAAACTGGCTTATAAAACAAAATGAAACACAAAACAGTCAGCTGGCCTGATGATTAAGAAGTCCAGAGACAGGACTGTAGGTGAGGCTTGACTCAGCAACTTAGGTGAGGCCCCTGGCTTCCCTCCACCTCCCACACTGTCCCCCGTGTGGTCTTCACCCTCAGACTCCACAGAATCACTCCCCCTGCCCCGAGGGAAAATGGCTGCAGCAGTTCAGTTGTCACTTGTGACCTTGTGTGCATCTTAGGACATCACAGAGCAGCAAGGCCGGCCCTCCCTGAGCAGCCACTCGGGCCTGCAGGCTTCTCCCTGAATCTGTCACCCGATCACCATGACCAAGAAGTCTGAGGGGATACTGGTATGCGACTAAATTCCCCAGTGGAAAACCAGGACCTCATGAAAAAGGATACAGAATCAGAGGAAATGGATGCTGGGGTGGGGAGGGCGGGGAGGGGGCACCAGCCATCTGCGCAAATCTCCCCTTGGCTTTAGCCCTACCAGCTGTGCCAGCTCTGGGGATGGGATGACTCATATTGTAGTGGTGGAGGGCCGGCTGGCCGGGCAGAATCCAGTGCAGAAGGATTATAGGATAGCCGAGTTTGGCCTGAGGCCAGTGCTGCTATTCCCACGGGCGGCCTTTCCCCCAAGACTCCAGGCAGCAGGGATGAGGGAAGAGTGGGAGATGAAGAGGGAAGTGGTCCTATGGCAGACAAGGCCCCCATAGCAGAGCTGAGTGTCTTCCAGCCTGCCTGCACTAGCAGGAAGCAAGAATTATCAGACGCTGGGTGGACCTTAGGCCTCAAGGTGGAGCTGGGGAGGTCCAGCTCTGGAGGACTGTGGGTGGGGAGGGGTGAGGCAGTGTGTGGGGCAGGCTCAGCCACCAAGTCAGAGATGCAACTTTGAGTCCTGGCCCTACCATCCACCAGCCAGAGGACTTAGGGCTAGTCACTTGGCTCACCAAACCTCAGATTCCTCATCTGAAAAGTGGAGATAATAATAATACTTACTCACAGGGTAGTTGTGGTTATGTTTAGATCTACACAAGATGCCTAGCCCCCCAGCAAGTGGGAGCATCTCCTGCCGACAGCCTCCTCGTAGCTGCACCCCATTGCCTGTGTACTTAGAGAGTCAGGAGCACAAGCCTGTCTGTGACAAGTTGTTTCAAAACCAGGGTGAGGGGCCAGGGTCAAGACTTCTGAGCTACTACTGGCCAAAGAGGTAGTGTCATCCCCTCCCAAAACACCCTGTTGGTCTGATTCCATGCTGGAAGCCAGGGCGCCTGAGCACCTGCCCTCTTGCTGGCTGTGCAGGAGTGGGGCTAAGGAGGGCTGCTTCTAAATCAGGACCCAGAAAGTCCTGAGCAGATGAGAAACCCAGAGACAGAGACCAGGAGAGTGGACAGGAAGAAAGGAGGGGAACAGCAGATAAGACTGTGTGACCTGAGACACTCTGGAGGCACTGTGGCTGTGTGGCTAAGGAGGGTCACCCCACCGGTGTTACCGCACCAGTGGGGCATTCAACACGGTGTCTGGTTCAGAGCAAACATACCTGAAGTGGCCACTGCTCTGTTCCTTTTTATTAGGGCAGATTGTGGCTCTGTGAATGTCATTCCCTGGCCCCTCCATCTGGGAGCTCCCTCTCCTGGACACCCACAGCATCTGGCTCTCTCTCCCATTCATGTGCTTGTTTATTCACTTAAAAAACATGCATGTGGCTTTCTCTGCACCAGCACTGTGGGGAGCTGAAGTAAGCAGGGGTGCTGCAGCCCAGAGCTTAGCCAGGGAACAGGTGGACAGCCTTCAGCAATGCTGGAGAGACTGGTCTGGACAGGACAGGAGAGACAGGAAATAAGATGTGCAAGGGCTCTGAGCGGGGAGTCCCAACAGAGCATAAGGTCTGAAAGAACACTAGTGTGGCTAAAGCCCCAGGTCAGCTGGGGCAGTGGCAAGAGATGAGGCAGGAAAAGGAAGGGGGCAGGGCAGCCCTGTGAGAAGAGCCTCTAGTCCATGAAGGGGATCTGGCTTTGTTCCCAGCTTGGCAAGAAGCTGCCAGAGGTTTTAGTGCAGCCCAAGACATGGCTTGCCTTAGGAGAGACTGGTGCTGACCGTGTGGAGAATGGTGAGACAGGCAGCAAGAGTGACAGCAGAGACAGGAGCTTCGAGGTTCCTGCAGGTGTCCAGGGCTGTCCAGAGAGAGAGATCTGAGCCTTGCTCTGGGTCTGCCCACTTTATTTATTTATTATTTATTTTGAGACAGAGTCTCACTATATCGCCCTGAGTGCTGTGGCGTCACAGCTCACAGCAACCTCACAATCTTGGGCTTAAGCAATTCTCTTGCCTCAGCTTCCCAAGTAGCTGGGACTACAGGCACCTGCCCCAACACCGAGCTATTTTTCTGTTGTTGTCATTTTTGTTTAGCAGGCCTGGGCCAGGTTCGAACCCACTGGCACCCTAACCACTGAGCTACGGATGCCAAGCTAGGTCTGCCCACTTCTACACAGAGCCCCTGTGTCATATCAGCTTGCTGAACAGGAGCACCTCAGGCCTGGCACAGCAAGTACTGAAATCTGCAGAGTTCACCACCGACGCATGTGGGCCCCAGGCCCTGAGCACAGCAGCAGCCCCAGTCATATTGCCCTGGAAGCCCTGAGAGAACCACTTCTAGACTCGGTGCCTCCAAAGAGCTACCCCATCCCTCCTTCATCCCCTGACAGCAGCCCACAGCCAGCCCCTCCTGGTCTGCTGACCTCTGCTCCCTCAGCTCCATGCCTAGCCTCAGTTTCCTCATATATAAAATCCACATAAAGCTTAGACTAACAGTGATCAAATGTCATGGTTAGGGAGCCCGTGCAATTCAACAGTGTGCTGTACCATGTCCAATATAAGCATGTCACTACTACTGGTGCCCCCAGACCCCTCCTGGCCTGGTTGACGTCATCCGGCGTGAGGGCTCGCGTCATACGGCATGAGGGCCAGCAGGCCTAGTACTCCTGCCTCCCTCCTGAGCCTGCCTAGGATTGGAAGCATTTGCACAACCAGACTCCCTTCCGCCAGTATCTCTGGTCTGAGGTCCCAGGGTGCAATCCTAAAATAGCTCACTGCCAAATCACCGCCAGCTCCTCCAGCTCTGGGGGGCCCTCCCCCCTCTTTCCCAGCACACTGTCTTCCTTCCTTTCTCCTTCCTGCTGCTCTTCCCATGGCAGCCCTACTCCCTGCCTAGCGCCTAGCCCAGCTGTTTCCCCTGGTGTCACCTGGCCAAGGAGAGGAGGGGCAGCTCCTTGGGCACAATCCTGCACCTGCTAGGGACCCCAGGCCAGGCTGGGGGCTTCATCACTATTTTCAGAATCTGTGGTTGTGGACCTGAATAATGAAGTTCTTAAGTGCCAGACACTTCCTTCCCTGGGCCCAAGTCCAAGAGTTGCACTCTGCAGCAGGAAGGCCAGTGATAAGGTCACAGACTGTCGTACCATCTCATGGAGAACCTCATCGCACACCCTGAAGTGAAGCCCTGTGTATGATGGGGCATAGAACACAGGCTCTGAGTCAGCCCCAAGGGCAAAAGCTGGCTCCCCCTTTTTTAGCTTTGTGACCTCAGATGAGACCCTTAATGGCTCTGAACCTCAGGTACTTCATTTGTAAAATAGAAATACAGTAATACCATTGTGGGGGAGGTGATTCATGCCTATAATCCTAGCACTCCCGGAGGCCAAGGCTGGTGGATTGATTAAGCTTAGGAGTTGAAGACCAGCCTGAGCAACATCAAGGCTTCATCTCTACTAAAACACAGAAAAACTAGCCGGGCATTGTGGTGGGCTCCTGTAGTCTCAGCTGCTCAGGAGGCTGAGGCAAGAGCATTGCTTGAGCCCAAGAGACTGAGGTTGCTGTAAGGTATGCTGACTTTATGACACTCTACCCAGGGTGTAGTGTCTTTTTCTCAAAAAAAAAGAAAATAATAATAATACCAGTATGTATCAGTCAGGAGACAGGCTAATCTGCTGTAATGAAGATTCCCAAAATCTCAGTAACATAGCTAAGATGGAACAGCCCAGATGGGACACAGGACTGGGCCCTCTGCCTGTTGCTCTGTCACTCTCAGATTCTCTGCTGCATTGCACAGCTAAGGCTGCCCTGTCCAGCCAGCAGCAAAGGGAGAGAGGGGAAGAGAGGGCTGTCTTTTGTAGAAGGGGCATTGGGTTGTAGGAGGCCTTGAGTGTCAGGCTGCAGAGCATTGATTCTCCATGCGGGGATCAAGAAGTGTCTAAGTTGAGGGAAGACCCAGTGCCAAGCAGTGCTCCGCAAGGAAAGTTGAAAGTCCCCTCACCAGAACTGGTTGTGTCCCATCAGTTTGCTACATATTTGCTGTTCATCCAGGGCCATATGGTACTGCCCTGGTCCAGGACATCAGAATCTTAGACCTCTTGCTACTGGCTACCACAGAGCTAGCCTTACTTCTTAGGACTGCACTCCTGGCTTGCCTGGCACCTGCTGGGGACCTGTACCAGGGCCACTTTATTAGAACACCTTCCATGGGGCCCAGCACTCACCTCTGTACTATGCATCTGCGGGCCTTATAGTTTGGGCAGCCCAGTTGGGGCTTAACTGTCACAGACAGCCCCTGTAAGCACTTTGCCATGAATATGCAATTTTGCACCAGAAGAATTGTTAACACTCTTCTAGCCCGGGGTTCCTCAGACACTCAGCCCAGGATATGATGGTGATGGAGCAAAGCGCTCTCCTTGTCAGGTGAGTGTAGGACCACGTCTCCTCCTGGGGATGCAACTGCATATTACAGCATGGAAGGCGCTCCCTCCTGAGCCCTCCTGTGAACACGACTATTGACGTGTGTCTCACCCAGTGTTTCGCAAACCTTGCCTTCTTTTTTTTGAGCAATCCTGTTAAGTTATATAGCCATTTTCTGGGATATGCCGGTTCTCCTCCAGAGGGGGATGCTGAGGCACAGTGTAAGGAGATTTGCCCAAGATTGTACTTGACAACACTGGGGAGCAACAGAACTGGGGCGAGAACCAGGCCTCCCGTGTTTGAGGCCAGGGCTTCTCCCTTGTGTGTGCCTCTCCTCTGTCCTGTTGGTCGCAGTAATGGCACTCCCAGTTCCTTATTGCCGTTCTGGGTCTGCCTTCCCTGCTCCAACATCCTTGTCCCATGTGCCTCTTCAGAGTCCGGCCTCCCCAAGAGGGAAGGGCGCTGCCTCTGCTCCTCTTACCACCATGTTTGCCCCGGGCAACATTCGGCCTTCTGGTGGGGCAGGTTGGCCTGTGACTAAGAATAAACAGCTAGGTCTGGGCCATCAGCTCTCCATCAGCTGGAGTGGGTCAAGGTTATCTCTGTAAGACTTTCACCCTCAGGTGCACTCCGCTGGCCTCCAAGCATGGCAGGAAGGGGCAGCCCTGGATGCTCTGTGCCCCCCGTGCTATTCCAAGTGCCTTTCTTGAGACTGACTCGGTCGATCCTCTTCACTTGCCCCTTTGAGGGTGCCCTGTTTCTGAACAGCACCCTGAGTAATATATAGGTTCTCTTAGTATCCTTGTGCTACATGTGAGGAAAGTGAAGTTCAGAGACAGTACTGGCCCAAGGTCACACCACCAGTAAGCGGAGCAGCTGCTCCCAACCTGGGCCGTCTGACTCTGAGTCTGTGCTTTTCACCAGTCTGATGAGGATGCAGGCGCACACCGTCCATCTTGGTGTTCCCGTCAGGAACGCGTGGGCAATAACCAACAAGTATGGAGAAAGCTGGAAAAGGCTCACCTCTGCCAGCCGTCAGCAACAGTGATGTCAGCCATGCCCGCAGCTGGCCAGCCATGCCACAGTCACATCCAACCTGCTGGCTGCTGAGGCCAAGATGCCCCATGGGAGAGGCTGACTCTCCCTTCCTGGCTGGCTCCAGGGGCCTCACCAGCTGCTGGGATGAGAGGGAGAAAAATGACTGCATTTGTCCCCCTGTGGGACATGGCAGGAAGCAAGCCAGAGCAGCCCAAAACATCCTGGACATCTCCAAACTGTATGGGGAGAGGAGAAGCAGGCCCGGCCCCTGCAAGAAAGCTGCCTCCTCCTAGGGAAAAGTGGGGGGAAACATAGCCTCAGTGTCCCCATCTCATAAGCTACCCAGTCCTAAGGGGGGTGGGGGGAAACACAGGGGTCTGGGCAGCATGGGGCCTCTGGGGGTGGGGGAGGGTCTTTGTCAGGTAGATTCATCTTGAACTGAGAGGTATGCCAGGCCTTGGGTCAGGGCAGCGGAGGAACAATGACCCTTCTCAGAAAAGCCAGGCTCTATGCCCAGCCCTGCCCCTGGCTGGCAGTGCGACCTTTGCCCTACAGGGTCTCAATTTTTTTATCTATTCAATCTAAGGAAAAGAGATCTAAGTAAGATCTCTCCCTCCTGACCCTACCTCCTTTTCAGTTCTATAAATTCTGAAAGGTTCTGTAAATTCTCCTGGCAGAACTTAATTGCTAAGTTTAGGTGATTGCCAAGCACAAGGCTCTTCCTTTGTATACAAAAAGAAAAAAAAAAAAAAAAAAAACCCAGAGTTTCAAAGGCAGGACACATGTGTTCAGTTGAAGACTGACTTTCTCTCAAGGAGGGAGTTGGTGTTCCGTCAGCCACCAGACAGCAAAAGCAGCCCAACAGGAGAAGGAGCCTGTCTTGAGCACCCAGGACGTGTGGCCTAGGACTGGGGTCTGGGCTGGGGACCTACATACAGGCGTGGTGCCTGCCCAGTGGGCTCACCAGTGTGGACTGGCACACGTGGGCCACTGAGCCATAAGGATGAAGCCACTAAATCAGGCAGAAAAACACTGTCAAGTGTTACCATCCCTGCATCTGTGTCAAGGGTAACCGTGTCTTGGGGACGCAGGAGGAGATGAAGGGCCACACACAGCTGTCAGTTTCGGTCGGATCAATCTGGAAGCCTCCCCGGGGTGGTGGGGAGAGGGAGGATGGATTTCAGTGGCGGTTTGCTTGACGAGGATGAGATGGCAGAGCATACGGTGTAGGCTCGGGGAGGGGTATGAAGGCCAGGGAAGCCTTCAGGCAGCTGGGTGAGGGTGCTGTCACAAACATTTTGCACACATCTCACTGATTGGCTCACGCCCCTAGAGCACATAAGCAAGTGTCCCATGGCACCATCGGGGCACTGGGAGCCCAGAGCAGTGGGAATGTCTCTGCCCTGGTCCCCCAAACAATTATGATGGTCTTCTCTCCTGTTCCCCATAACCTCTACTGCCCCCCCCACCCCATAATCTGTGCTCTACACAACAGCCAAATTGAGCTTTTAGAAATGCATATCTAATCCCCTGCTTAAAAGCGCTCAGTGGCATCCTTTGCTCTCAGGATAAAGCCCAGCCTTATCTCCTGCAGCTTCTGCCAGGGGCTCTGCAGCTGATTCCTTAAATGCCACAACCTCCCAGCCTCAGGGCTTTTGTGCCAGCTATCTCCTCTCCTCTCTAGCACCAACCCCTCATCCCAGGCCTGGGCTGTACTGTCATCTCACCTCCTCTGGACGCCTTTCCTGGCTCCCCAGACAGGCTGGGCCTCTTGTTCTGATTCTCATAGCCCTGGGAGCTGCTCCAGGGCTTTGTCACTGTTTGTAAATATGTGTAGGAATATTTGATCATTGTCTGCACCCCACACTAGGCTAGAAGGGATAGGGACAGAGAGCCTATATGATTCTAACTCCAGCACCCAGGAACAGTGCCTGGCCCAGTGTTGGTGGGTGCGCTCTTAAAGTCTGCTCTGTAGATGAAGTCACTGCCCGTGGTGTGCTGAGTTATCTCCTAGTGTCAGAATGCACATTTCTCAAGTCCATCTTCCAAATCTGAGACGTTCCCCCTACAGCTACAGGCAGGATCTGCCGTCCCCTGTCCTCTTGGCCTACAAATCTGGCTGTACCTCAGGGGCTGCAGCCTCCAGAGGCAGCCACTGTGAAATGGAGCATCTCTGTGGACACCCCTGCATGTGAGGCCTGCAGGCTGGGTGAAGTCCGAGTCTCAGACCTCCAACCAGACCCATGCCTGCTCTCTGAGCTTTGGCCTGGGAAGAGCCTGGTGATGATGTAAAGAAAGTCGTGACAACAGTTCTGCATTTCAGATCCAGCTCTGCTAGTGGCTAGGGTCCCTGGAAAACTCTATAAAGCACACTTTCAGTGGGTCTCTGTGCCACCTAACTGTGTAGCTCCTGAGATCCAAGGCTCCTCAGCATCCTTGGACGTTCGGAGTCAGCCCTATGGGTGTAGCAGAGGGAGTCAGTAAAGGAAACAGCCAGAATAACTTTGAAGAGTGCAGCCTGCTCACCAGGGAGGGTATGGACAGGAGACTGTGTTTTCAGGATGCGGGAGCCAGGAGAACCTAGTGGCCTGGAACTTGGATTGTTGTCCTGGGCTCAGACATTCTTTTCATTGTGCCCCCGACATTTATGTAGCACCTGGTAAGGGTTGGGCCCAGCAGCAGACAGAACCCTCACAGTCCTTAAACATGGGAAGCTCAGACCAGGGGTGAGCAGAGGGCTAGGAACCCACACTCTGCACCCAACCTGCCTCCGCTGGTGCCCTGTGCTACTGCTGGCTACCTGGGTGACTTGGGGAAAATCACTGATCTGCCCCGTGTGTAATGGGGATAACAGGGGTGGTGCCTGGTCCTTGGGACAGTGTAGAGGGCTTGTAGAGAACCAGCGCATTGGCACACACAGCCTCTGTGCGGGTCTGCTCAGGCTGCTGTGACAAAACCCCACAGACTGAGTGGCTTTCTCACTTTTGAAGGCTGGATGTCCAAGTTCAAGGTCCCAGGCAGTTAGGTGTCTGGTGAGGGCTCTTCCTGACTCCCGCATGCCAGCGTGCCCATAGTCTCTGGAGTCTCTTCTGATGAGGACCTTAATTCCACCATTCCATCAGAGCCCCACTCTTGTGACTTCACTTAACCTTAATTACTCCAAACCCAGCCACAGTGGGGGTTAGAGATTCAGCATATGAACTGGGGGGAGGGAAATATATTCAGTTCATAACACTCCTACTAAAAGGATTTAGCCTTTATGCTGTGCTACCCCAACATGGCCCTTGGTAGTAACTTACCCGGTGTGTGTGTACAGGCCATTACCAGTAATACAGCTCTGCAGCAAGCCCCCTGAGTAGGGGAACCCTTTGCTTTCTGGATCCAAGCTCTGAACTTGGCACAAAAGTAAATCCCTTTCACTTCCACCATCACCCACTCTTTTTAGACGTAGCTCACAGCAACCTTAAACTCTTAGACTGAAGTGATCCTCATACCTGGCTTTCTGAGTAGTGGAGACTATAGACTCCCACCACAATGCCTGGGGAAGTTTTTCTATTTTTAGTAGAGACGGGATCTCACTCTTGCTCAGGCTGGCCTCAAACTCCTGAGCTCAAGCAATCCGCCTATCTCAGCCTTCCAGAGTGCTAGGATTATAAGCGTGAGCCATCGTGCCCAGCTCTTACTACTTTTTGAGCTCTGGGCCTCCCATCTTGAGGCAGATGTAAAAGGTGTTTACAAATGAATAAACTGAGGCTCAGAGAATTCAAGCGACTTGTCCACAACCAAGCAGCTAGTCAAGATGTCAGAACACCTGGCCTGTTGCTCTCTACTGCACATATGGGCATCTGTGAAATCAGAGCAGATAGTAAAAATCAGACCATGAAGAAGCAGAGTGAGTTTGGAACCTGAATCCTAGAGCCGCTTGCTCACAGGCCCTCTTGCAGGCCTCAGTTTTTTCAGCTGCTGAATGGAAACAAAACCCCTGCCCAAGCGCTGTGCAGGAAGGGGCTGATCAGGGCTGCCCACATGATGTGTGAGAGGAGATGCCTCCTGAAGGATGGCTCTGTACATCTTCCCCTAGAACTTAGGTTCTCTTAGGCAGGGCACAGAGCGCTGGCACCCCAAAAGAAGCTCTACCCCTATTAGCAGTCACTCCCTACTTGTCCTCCTTCAGCTCCCCGGCAACTACCAATCTGCTTTCTGTGTAGATGCATCTGTTCTGATCATTGCATTTAAATGGAATCATACAATGTGTACCTTGTGCCTGGCTAAGTAATACTCCATTGTAAGGACATGTCAAATTTTGTTCATCTATTTGGTGGACGATTAGGTCATTTCCACTCTTTGGTTATTGTGAATAGTCATGGACAAGTTTTTGTTTGGAGTCTTGCTTTCATTTCTCCTGGGCATATGACTAGGAGTGAGACTGGTGGTCATATGTTAATTCTGTGTCTCCCTTCTGAGGAACTGTAGAACTGTTTTCCAAAGTGGGTGCACCATTTTACATTACCGTGTTCAAATTACGAAGGTTCCAGTTCCTTCACATTCTCTCTGGCACTTACTGTCATGGTTTTCATCACAGCCATCCTGGTGAGTGTGAAGTCGTACTCATTGTGGTTTAATTTGCATGTCCCTAGTGACTAAAGGTATGGAACTCTTTTCCTGTGCTTTCGGCTGCTTATAGTCTTCTTTGGAGACTGACTACTCACTTTTTAATTGGTTTATTCATCTTATTGTTGAGTTGTAAGAGTTCTTTATATATTCTGGATATGGGTCCCTTACCAGGTATAGGCAGTGCTCAAATTACAACCATCTGACTGACATATGACTCACACTTATAAACAGAGGCCATTACAGGTAGTAGGTAAATGCACCTGTTCCAGGCACTGCAGGTTTGGTGTCTGCTCCACAGATGGATGATGGCACCTTGTGCTGCTGCGTCCTCATGTGGCAGAAGGGACAAGCAGGTTGCTGCAAGTCCTTTAGTAAGGACACTAACCCATATGACCTGGCCACCTCCCAAAGGCCTCACCACTTCTTACTCCCATCATCTGGGGGGTAGGTTTTTCAACCTGGGAACCCTGGACAGACACAGACATTCAGACCACAGCAGCATCGCTGCTCGGAATGCTGCCTGCACTCTGTCGGGCTTCAGGAACTGGCTCTCTCTTGCTCTGTGGATAATGTTCTCTCCCATCATTCCTAGGGCAGGTTCTTGCCCAGAAAATAATGCAAACAGCATCCAGGCTACCATCGTCCCTGGGTTTGGAGGCTGTGTGATGAGCTGTGTCCATAACCCCACAAGACAGGTATGGCAGAGGGAAAGGGACCCGCTGTGCAGGGAGCCTGCGCTGGATGCTGGGTGCTTTGCACACCCTGTCCTTTGCATCCCCAAAACAATCTGAGATGATACTAGTCTCTTTCTACCCTGTGGATAAAACGGAGACAGAATTTACATTTGGAATTTATAAAACGGAGCCATCCAGTGTGTCTGAAGACACACTGTGCGTGTGTCTTGAGGACTGCAAGTTCACTCTGTCCTGTGTGGTAAGTGTCTACTCTGGGAGAAGCCCAGTGTTCAACAGCACAAGGGACAGTGCTGCTGCCTGTCTGGGAGTAATTCCCTGATACTCTGGAAAATGCCTCACTTCACCTGCTAAAACAAACAGTCCCCAAATCTCAGTGACTCAACACAGTAAAGGCTCATGTTTTGTTTCCATCACAGCCTCATGTGAAAGTAGTAGAGTGGCTCTGTCCCAGGCAAGCAGGAAACAACTCCTTCTCTGTGGTCAGTGGCTTTGCTGACCCCTCAGCCTCAGTCCAGGGTCTTCTGCTGGACTCCTGACATTGGGCCAGTGGACAGGGAAAGGAGAGACTACAGGGAAGGTTGTTTTGGGAGAAGTGTCTGAGGCCAGGCCACATTCCATTTGCCAGAACTTGGCCCCATGGTCACACCCAGCTGCAGGGGGTCAGGGAGATGCCTAGCTGTGACTTAAGGTAAAAAAGATGAAATACTTTGGTCAAGTGGGAGCCAGTCTGTGACGCAGTGCTCAGGTGTGAATTTTAGCCAAATGGCTGCCAATTCGTAACACTGCTGGGTCCATTTTCTTGGTTCCATTGACCATTTCCTGCTCCTCATTTGGGCCTAGCTGCTGAGTTGTGAGGGCTGAGTCGTTAACAGAGCTTCAGTCCTGATGCAGCCAACCTGGAAATTCACTTGTTAGTGACTGTTATGGTGGAACTTCCCCCCTTCTCCCTGTCTCCTGTCCCCCTGTGCTGTAACACTGGATTGTCCTTCAGATACAGACATGCATAGTGGCTCTGGAACTTCGATTCCGTGCACTGTATGCCAGACAGTGTTCTAGAAACTTCTGTGTTGTGTCAGGCATGGCATATACACTGTGGTGGAGTATGAGATTCAGTAGTACCCTGGTAACCCCCTTCTATTTCTACTTTTGGGTTATATATCTTGTAATATGTACTGGGAAAAAAATTAGTGTCACCTGTATTACTAAAGGTGAGGCTAATTCTGGGGCCATACTCTACGGGGGGTAAGAGTGACATGTGAGCACTACATGAGGTAACAAGGCTCAGGTGCCCAACTGCCTTGTTGAACTGTGGTTCTCAGGCTTGCTGGCTGTGTGACCTCTCGGTACCTGTGTCCCTCCCCTGTAGCATGTGGATATGGGGTATGGGATGGATGGTGTACCAATAATTAACGATAGTGCCTGGCATATATTAGGTATTAGATACTAACGTTGTTAGGGAAACACCACATCCTGTCATTTAGCTGTACCAACCATTTGACAGTTGAGCAAAGAAAGGCTAGGTCACCTGCCCAACGAGTAGCAGAGCCATGCTCTGACCCCGGCATGCCTAACTCTGCAAGGGGAGACCCATTATAATCCTGGCTCTGGCACTGACTTAGGAGGTGACTGTGGCAGACCCCATCCCTTTCTGAGACTCAAGCTTCCCGTGCATGGAATGAGGAACCAGCTTCGTCTTTGTGTGGGACAGATCTTCCAGAACTTGGGGGCTGCTGCCTTTGCTCCAACCATAAAAGCCTTTATTCAAAAAAAGAAAAATAGTAGACTGGCTATGATCTAGGTATCTACGAGCATTGCCCCTCCCAGATCATTGCCTGGTTCTGGCTTCTCTCCACTCTCTCTCTCAATAACATTTCATTATGACCAAGGTGCAAACTTGCCCCAGGTGTAGACCACCATTTGTTTATCTATCATCTGCTGTTGGGCATTTCATAGTTTCCATTCTGGGGCTGTTACAGATAACGCTGCTAGAACATTCGTGTGCAAGGTTTTCTGTAGACATAGTTTTTAGTTCTTTTAGTAGCTACCTGGGAATAGAACTGCTGGGTCATACGATGGGGGTGTGTTAACTATGTCAGAAACTTCCAAACTGCTTTCCAAAGTGGTGGCGCTGCTTAAAACGCCACCAGCATTTTGGTGTGAGAGGGGGTGTGAGAGCTCCCGTTGTCCTGTACTGTTACTGGCAGTGGATTGTCCGTCCTTTTCATTTCATCTATTCTTGTTTGTACACAGTGAAAACTGTGGTTTTCATTCGCATTTCCCAGATAACTGGTATTTAACACTTTTTAATGTGTCTTTTGGCCATTCATCTATCTTCTTTTATAAAGTATCTGTTTAGACTTTTTATTCTTCCCTTTTATTGGGTTGTCATCTTATTAATGAGTTGTAAGAAGTTAGTTTTTTTCTCCCAATCTGTGGTTTGCCTTTAAAATGAATTTTTTTTTTTGAGACTCTCAGTAACATTGAGAGAGTCTTACTATGTTGCCCTTCATAGAGTGCTGTGCTGTCACAGCTCACAGCAACCTCAAACTCTAGGGCTCAAGCAATTCTCTTGCCTCAGCCTTCCAAGTAGCTGGGACTACAGGCACCCACCACAATGCCCAGCTATTCATTTTTTTTTCCTTGTAGTTGTCGTTGTTTGCCAGGCCCAGGCTGGATTCGAACCCACCAGCTCCAGTGTATGTGGCTGGCACCCTAGCCACTGAGCTATAGGCACCAAGCCAATGAAGTATTTTTAAATGGATTAATTGATGAATGTTGATTTGTCAACTCTCAAGCTCTCTTTTGCGTGTTGGCAACCCCTTCCTAATTATTTCTGTTTGACTGTGAGATATCTTTATCTGTAGGCAAAGGGGTAGTATGGTACTAGAGGAGTGATTTTCAGCTGGTGTGCCATGAGAGGATCTTAGGTATGCTGCGAAAACTTTAAGGGTCATTAATTAAATTATTTTTGAAAGAAGTTCAAAGCATAGTAAGTATATTCTTTATGTTACTCCTTTTTTAATTAACATAATTTAAGTGTGCCTTGGAAGTTTAAATATAGGTTCAGGTATGCTGTGAGATAAAAAGGGTTGAAAAGCACTACCCTAGAGGTTGAACTTGTGTCTCTAGGGTCCAAGTCCTAGCTCCATGGCTCACAAGGGGTAGGTGTTCATCTCTGCTCTCTGAGCCTTGCTTTTCTAGTGTGTAAAATGGGAATAATAAACTAGCTCCCTCCTAGGCTGTTGTGAAGATCAAACTAGCCTCTGATCTCAGGCGCCTCTCCCCCGCCCTGGTGGAAGAGCTCCCTGCCAGGATGGTTTCCCTGCCTTGGCCTCTCCATCTTCTATGCCAGATTGCCAAAGGCCTCCATTCTAATTCAGAAACCAGGGGCTCCTAGGTTTGGGGGGGGAGACCACTTTGCAAGGGCAGGGCTCAGCTGTCACTGGCTTCTTCTCTGATTATAAATAACAGGCTCTATTCTTAGCCAACTAGCAGTTAATTCTCCTATACCTTCCAGAACCTCCATTAGGGACCTTGGCTGTCCTTACTGGAGACAGGCCATTCCTTGGCCTTTGGCAGGAACCATTCCTTTGATACGTGATCAGAAAATTCAATTATAAAACCAATTACTGATTTCCTGAGCTTTACAAGGAAGACATGAAAGTTTGATTAAGTTTGAATTCCCATTTGGCTGATTGCCAACCAAGGCCAAGTGGGCTTGTGGGAGATTTTTGTTGTTGATTCCGTTTTGTTTGTGTGGCGGCACTCTCGGGGTGGGGGAGGCACACTGGTTTTGTGTTGTAGGTTTTCACACCCCCCCCACTTGCTGAATGGCTGTTCCCCTGTTGTGATGCATGAGATCTAAATCCCCCAAAGACCCGTTGCCAGGGCAACAGGCTCTGGAATTGAGCTCAGCTAAACAAAGTCCTTAGAAGTGTTTTGTTTCCCATGTGGAGTCGAGTTATAGTGGCCCTTGACAAGGCTGCATTCAAGGACACCTTCATGAGCGGGAGTGCAGGGGCCTCACGGATCACGCTGGAGTGTCTCCGGCAGCATGTGCAGGCTCAGACAGCTTCTAGCTCTTCCCCAGTGGGATACACAGATGCTGAGACCCAGGGTCAAGTCTCCTGATCGTGCCTTTGCCCAGGGGCTTGCAGGGCTGGCCTT
>NW_003852453.1:8703995-8734207 GCF_000181295.1 Otolemur garnettii
GTACACATTATCTCAGAGTGGTGATGGGACACCACTCAAAAGTGGCTCCCCCATGTCTAAAATTTTCCAATTAGAGATAAGCCGTTGGGTTTTAAAGGCTTTTACGTCTCTGGGAATGCTGGTTAAAGTATAATACCCCGACAAGGAGAGGCAGCCACCAGCAGGGATTAGCCATCAGCTAACGAGAAACAGCCCTTTGGGAGTAGGACATGGGATTCTCCGACCCAGGGTGGGAGTGCATAAACTCTACCAGCCTCCCAGCTCATTCAAGACCAGGCCAAAAGGTGACCTCTCACCCCAGAAGGCATTTGCATTTCTACTCTCTGTGTGGTGTACCACAGCTCACAGAGCATTCATCACCTACCCTCTCCCGTCATCCACACACCCACCTCACCAGCTAGCACCACCCTGACCCCCAACCGCAGACAAGGAAGCCAAGGCCCAGAAAGTGTCTTACAAGTGTCTTACATAGCTGGTGAGGGCAAATTCTGGCCTTGGACCTTGTATTTTTGAATCCAAACCTAAGCCTGTTTCCTTGCACACACAGCCTCCAGCTACATGGGTGCTGTGGACACAGTGCACCTGCTTTGTCTGATTGGTATGTGTGTGTGTGTGCACGTATGTGTGTGTTTGTTTTTTATAAGGTGAGAATTTTTTGTAAGGTTTGAATTTGGGTGTTTGTTTTTTTTTTTTTTTTAAATGAAACCCTAATAGCTTCCTGGTGAAGTTGTAATTAGGAAATTCTGGGTTAGTCAGCTAGGCAGAATTAAAAAATAACCAGGCAGTGCTGGATGGAGTACTTTTTCCCCTGCTTGGAAATTGAGGTTTGTCAAATAGGGGGAGAGAGAGTTGTGAAGACAGAAACAATGTGTGCAGCTGGGCTGGGCCAGTGAGGCTGTACTCCCTTCTTTATGTAGAACTAGACAATAAAAAAAAAGTTATCTTTCTGCAGGATGCATTTCTATATGTGCAGACATGAGGTATTACAGGAAGGGGAGGAGGGGATGAGTGAAGGAGGAGCCCAGGCTGGGGCCTAGGTTTTGGCAGGAAGGAGCTTGGAGTCCCAGATGGGGCAAAGGTTCTTGGACCAGGTACACACATAGACCCCACTGTCACTTCTCTAGCTTGCGCTTGTTGTTGGTGGTGGCAGCCAGGGCAATAACGGCCACCCCCACATGTGGATCACAAATATGCCAGGCTCTGTGCCAGACACTCTTGTCGTTTCTGGTGTCACCCAGACAGTCTTCATTTTACAAGTGGTATTCTTATTTTAATATGGATCAAAGAAAAAAAAGGAATATGTAACCCATCTAACTCACGATTGCCCAGATAGAAGAAGGTTAAAGTAGGAGTTAAACTTTTTTTAAAGTGAGTTAAGTAAAGGAAAAATATTATGAACATAACAGCAGGGTATCACATGGATTGGACGGCAATTGTGAAAACAGTACAGAAAGGACTGACATTTGGGAAGCTTGCAATCTCCTTGTGAGCTAGATGATATGAGTAACCTAATTTTTCAGATAAGGCAACTGAGGCTCAGAAAAGTTGAGTGACTTGCCTAGGGTCACACAACTGATTAACAGCAGAGCCAACACCAAGACCCAGGACTACCTGGCTCCAAAGGCAAGGCTGGGGTTGATGTTCCCACAGACATTCCCAGCTTCCCTCTCCAGGTGAAGCTCCCAACCCTAGAGTCAGTTTAGCTGACCTTCAAGGAAAGAGAAGGGTTTCCTTGCTCCTTACAGAAGCATTAATGGAGGCAAACCCCACTCAGGGGTAGGTAGAGCCCTGAGGCCTGCTTCCTCCAATCTGCTACATCTAATTCTCTCAAATAAAAGCCTTTTCAGAGAGTGCCTGGTGTGGTGCTGCATGTGACTGGCAGAGCTGGATTGCCAAGGATTCACTGTGCCGCCCGCCCTGCCCCAGCACCACCCAGCCCAAAGGGCCCTCCTCCTCTCACTTGCCTTTCTTCCCTGGTTTCTCCTGGCCCTTTCTTTTTTTCTGTCTTTGTCTCTGAGTCACTTTTTCCAAGAAGCTGTGAACTCCATATATCAAATAACTCACTGAATGATTTCTGAAAGCCTCCTGATAGCTGAAGCCTGAGTTGGAAACACGTTTGTATTTATGTGCACTCAAGAGTTCAGAACTTTATGAAACTTGCATGGGGAGCTAGCAGAGTAGCCATTTACACTCAATATAGATGATGAGGAAATTAGGAAACAGCATTTCCAGCAGGATGGAAATAGTCGCATGAGCAACTTGGCCAGGTTTGCTACGCCAGAGGGAGAGATCACCACTGACCCAATCAGAGCAAACTGTGGCTTAGACACCACTCAGATGCCTGTGTTTTATAATTGGCAGGTTCCTGCCCTGGGATACTGCAGCTCCCAACCCAGAAATAAACGGCAGATTGATGTATGCATGTGCCCCAGTGTAGCTGTGTGTGCAGTTCCCACGTGTGGGTCAGTGTGTATGTTCTATGCGCCTTCTCTGAGGAGAGAGCCTCTGGCTTCCATCCAGTCTAAAGGGACCTCTGTTACATAATCCCAAAGAATTTGCACTAAAAACCTACCAGGTACCAGGCATGTAAGCTGCTAACTGAGGCCTCTGAGAAGAGTCATTCTCATGGAACTTAAGCGTTTAATGAAGAGGATAAACATGAAAGGCCCCAAATAGTGATCAGACAGTGCAGATAATTTGTCACTGGGTGGCTTTCCCACCAGCTCACCTGTGGCCAACTGCATGACCTGGTAATGAACGGGTGACCTCCACTGACTACTCACCCACTCCCTTAATTCTCATACACCCTGACAAGTCGGGAGTCTTTAAACAGATTGGAATGCGAAGATTTGGCAAGGTCACACCAGCACTGAAGTCTAGCGTTCCCCACCTCTAAATGCCTCACTGGGTAAAATGCCCCTCTAGCCTTCATTTTTCTCATCTGTTAAGACTGGTTGATTGATTCTTTGGTGTGTCTCCAACAAGCAAATAAGAATATGTTTAAAAATACAAACTTTTACAGAAATAGATCTGAAAATCAGACCCCTGCTCCCACTGTGCTCTGGAGCCCTGGACAGAGCTGGTGGTGCATCGGTGACAGTTCTGAGTGTTCCTGAACTCCTTCCGGGCTGCCAATAGAACTGCCAATCTGAGGACATTTACTTAAACCTCATTTTACAAATCGGAAGAGTTTGACCCGGACCTATCTTCCAAAACTTGTCAGGGTTCCTGCCAACACCGGTTTTAGTTCCAGAAGCCAGACACTAGCACCCGAGGTAGGAGTTCTCCCAGCCTAGGCCCTGCTCAGTGGCCACGGGCTTATCCCCCTCTGCCCAGTGCAAGGCCATGTTCTGCAGGCTCCTGAGGGTTCTGATCTCAGCCCACCTGGTCAGTGTGAATATAAGCCAGCTGGTATGGACACTGCACACTGGTGAGCAATAGAAATAGTCACAGTGGCCAAAAAACCCAAGCTTGGGCTCACATTGGCAATAGGGTTGGTGAAGGGTTTTGATTCTTCTTTGCTTCAAACTCCCCTTCCCCAAATATTAGTGGACCATGTTACACACCTCAGTACATACAGAGAAGTGACTCAGTTTGCTTTGGAAGATCAAAGCTCATGCAGGAGTGCTGGTGGGGAAGCTGGAGGAAGAGGCCTTGGGGATCAGAAAGATCTCTAGACTCAGATCCCCGCCCTCACTTCCAGCTCTGTGCCTTTGCTCTCACAGAGGAGAGGTTGTAGAAGGCAGAGCTTTCTCTGTTGACCCTCTGAGCTCTTATTGCAGAAGCTGGTAATTATTTTTATTATTTTTATGTGTGTGCATGAGCGTGAAGGGAAATTAGGTTTGGGGGGAGGGTCGAATTTTGCGTGTTGTGTTTGGTGAGCTCTTTATAGCCAGACTCCTGACTTGTACTCATCTCATTGTGCTTTTCTCCCAAGTGAAACAGCGAACCCATTCTGCTTGGTCGAGTGGCTCTGTCATAGAGTTGTAGATCTGTGTAAATAAGCTGCAGGTGCCATGTTGGATTCTCACCACTTGTCAGTGTGCTGAGCACTCAGCTGCACCAACTCTGGTAAAACTCACAGCCCTCCTAGGAGGTGTGGGCTCTTACCATCCCCGTTTCACAGTGAAGATGCTGAGACTCCGAGAGGCTAATAGGCCTGTTTCCAATTGTGGCTCATAGCATTGCTGTTTTGATGTGGAGGTGTGAGCAAAGGTCCTGGGGCCCTGAGTGTGCTCCCCTGTGGGCCCTGCCAGTGGCACCCACGTCTAGTCCCACGCTGCTGTGAACAGTATTCTCTGATCTGCTCAGAATCTGCTGCTTCTAGCCCCACTGACACCCCTCCCCACTCACGTGTGGTGATCAGTTCTCAGGGACCTCAGTGCCAGCCCAAGCAGACTGAAGTCCCCTGGGCCCCAGAAACGTTGTGACTCACACTGCTGGCCTTTCCCTGGAGGGTCTCCCCCCACACCTCCCTGTCTGTGCAGCCCCGCCTCCTGGCCAGCCTGAGCTCGCTCCATTTCCTTAGCCACCAGCTAAGCCACCAGTGACTCTAGAACATTGAGCTAGCCCTCCTCCTCTCTGTGCCTCAGTTTCCCAACTTGTATGATGAGGGAGCATGAAGTATCATCTCTGCAGGCCCCTCCAGCTCAGACCTGGTTTGGTTCTCCAAAGTTCTACCATCCCTCCTGGGACAACTGCAGTGGCCTCCTTGGTGTTCTCCTGGGGCCGCTCTTCCAGGCCTCTAGCCCTGGTCTGGCTGCACACAGCAGCCAGTGTGAGGAATATCATCTCTCGCCACTTTTAAAACCTTCCACAACTTCCCACCATACTTGGAATGCAAGCGAAACTCTTTTCCGTGGCCAGTGGTGCCCTACAATCAGAGTCACACCCCGCTGCTCAGAAGGCTCTTTGAACACCACGAGCCACCAGCCACTTGTGTCACTAATACCACCCCTGTGTGTATTGATTCCTCAGCCAACCTTGCAGCCTCAATTTGTATTTATGGCTTGCCCTGACATTTTCCTTTTCTTATGTGTTCCAAATTATTCAAAACAGCTGCTTTATAATTAATTGAATGAATCATAGAAAAACACTTTTTTTCTGTCTATAAATAATTCCACCTAAATTTTTCTGGGAGGGTAAAATGCTGTGACAAGCAAACAGCGCACACCCGATGCATGCAGTCTTTCTCCTCAGCCTGGACTCATGAACAACCCTGTGGTCTCTGCTTTTCCTAATTCTCAGGGGATCTCTACTGCTCCCCCGGCCTGAAATGGACCTCAGATGTCAGTCAAGTTGGGGTCCATGCAGAGGGACCACAAGAGACATGAGCACCATTAGCTGCTAAAAAGAGTTCTTGTGGACAGTTTCTCAGGATTTCACCACCACCTTTTTACTGCCTAGCTCTGTGCCCCGTCCCATGGCTGGTATGGGACACACCAGGGAAAGACAACTCCTACCATAGCAGACTCAGACTTGTTCTCAAGATGGACCTGCAGAAGCCCATTCAGCAGCCAGGTGGCAGGACTCAAGGCCTTATGCAGAATTCACTGAAGAGCCAGGTGTCCAAGCGGAGAGCCCACCCGCGTGTCCTGGTACACAGAATGGGTGACGGGAGTGCCCAAGTGGTTGGCTGCCTGCATTTACTGCCAGGTGCTCTGCAGGGGCCAGCATTTTCCGTGTGGACAGGCCCTGGCATGGGAGAGGTTGTGGAGCACCACGTTAGAGGAGCAGAGCCTGAGTTGGCATCGCATGTGGTGAGGGGCCTTGGCAGCGATTTCACCCTCCGGAGCAGTGGAGCTCCTCGTGACTGTCACACCATTTAAGTATGCACATGCTTGTTGAAGCATCACAGAGTGTGATGTGATGGCTGACAGGGGTCTCCGAGATGATCATACCCAAAGGGTAGCACAGATGTGGCCTGTGGGCTACCATTGACCATCAACTCTCACTCCTGGCAGTCACAATTTGTGATTCACAGCACTGAACGTGGCCTCAGAGTCCTCTCGGGATAGCTGTCACCCCAGGCAGCGACCACCAGTTGACTAAGGCAGGCCTCAAGTAGAAGTCAGTTACCATCTCTGATCTATCCCGTTGTAGCTCCCTTGTTTTACAGGGTCTGACAGGGGAAAGGCCTTGAAAATCCAAGGAGGTAGAACACCTGTTTTGCACCCAAAGTTTTCTTACCCCTCAGCCAAGAGGTAGCAAACATGGCATTGGAGCCCAGTGTCCAGGGGTGAGACCTGAAAAACCACCACAAGGCAGGGTGAGAGCTGTACTCAAGTGCACCCTCATTCAGGACCCTGTGACCCCAGACTTCAGACAGACTCTATGAATCTCTGCTTTTCCTGACTTTCGGGGGAGAAGGGGGCTGTGTGGATAGGTGCAAACATTAGCTGCCAAAACCTTTCTGGTTTTTTGTTTGTTTTTGAGACAGAGTCTCACTATGTCACCCTGGGTAGAGTGCCGTGGCATCACAACTCACAACAACCTCAAACTCTTGGGCTTAAGCAATTTTCTTGTCAGCCTCCCAGGTAGCTGGGACTACAGGCACCCACCATAATGCCCAGCTATTTTTTGGTTGTAGTTGTCATTGTTGTTTGGTGGGCCCAGGCTGGATTCGAACCCGCCAGCTCTGGTATATGTGGCTGGCACCCCAGCCACTGAGCTACGGGCACCGAGCTGACCTTTCTGGTTTTTAACATAGGTAAAAATTGTGCACCTTCTTTGTCTGTGGCACTGGATCCCTGTGTTCTCTTTAATTCTTATAGGAATCTTTGCCCCAAATTCTAGTCTTGTCTCCAGTGCTAATCAAGACCTGTGGTCATCTCCAGATCACAGGTCCCTCTTCAAACTAGTACTCTTGAAATGTTGTTCATCGTGTATTTAGTGGGTCTGGGAAGACATAGTCCATTAATGAAAATTATGTCCCTATTGTTCAAAATAAGGGCTATGTTATATGAGATGCCCTGAACTTAACATCACACTTCAGCATTGTTGGCAGCTGGCGTTCATGTCCATCACCCTAACAAGAGAGGACTGGTTCTACACAGTCCCCAAGGGGAGAAGAGGCCCATGGGGACAGAATTACGCAATTAGGCACAAACATCAGTTGACAAGTTCTTTTTCATTTTTTAACATAGGTAAACATTTTTCACTTTTCTGTATACTTCATGTTTTTTTCACAGTTTCCCTTTGCAATGTTACAAACCAGACAGCTTCTTAGGAAGAATATTAAAGAGTTCGAAATTTAGATAATAAACCAAATGCCTCCAACCCTCGAAACAGCCCTGCACCATCCATGAGCCAGTTTCGTGGTTTCACTGACCAGCCCCCTCCAGCTGGCTGAGAGCCGGTGGCCTGGCCTGTGCCTGCACATTTGTCTGCACATCTGTGGTTGTGTCAGCCAGTAATCAGCTGATATGGGTAGATGCCCAGAGAGGACACTGTCCACCTCTGCTGGAACACACCGTGTGTTTCTCCAGTAAGGCATCCAGGATGGGTGGGGCTGACCCGTGTCCTGTTCTGCTCCTCCTTTGACATTTCAGCTCCTCTGTTGGCTGATCAGCCCCATAACCTGACTGTCCTGGCTCCCTGTTGAGGGGAGCAGAGACCTTGAGAATAGCTCCGGACAGTCCCTCCTCTGCTTCCTGGCTGCACCTTCAGCTCTCCCTGGTGCTGCCAAACCTTCCAAGGACAGGACAATAGCAGCTGGTACCCAATTCAGCTCATAGCCTGGGATTCATTCCCTTGAGAAGCCACACCTCGTAACTGGGTGAAACGACAGAGCAGATGTGGGCCCTGCCCTCAGCTCACCATCTCCCTAGGGAGAGACATAGTCAGCAAGGACATTAACCTGTGTGATTACACATTGCTGTAAGTACTGCTAAAGAAAAGAAAACACGAGGTGAGAACAACTGGACGTGCCTGCTTTAGATAGGGGGATAGTAGCCAGAGAAAGCTGTTGAAAAGGAGCCAATGCCACACAGACTTGAGGTCCAGGAGGGGCCAGTGCAAAGGCCCTGAGGTGGAAACGAGTTGGCCTGTGTGTAAAACCTAGAAAGGGGCAGGGAAGCAGGTGGTAGGTGAGAGGCCCAGGGGAGGCAGGACCCATCCCTGTACCACCCACAGGTAAAGTTCAGGATGATAGAGAAGCCTCATTCACGACCCCGGCGAGACCTCCATCTTGGGGGCTGTATTAGCTTCCTAGGGCTGCCATAACCAAGTATCGCAGACTGAGGGGTTTAAACAACAGAAATTAATTTTCCTACAGTTCTGGAGGGCAGAAGTCTTGAGACTGATGTATTAGCAGGGTTGGTTTCTCCTCAGGCCTCTCTCCTTGGCTTGCACATGGCCGTCTTCTCCCTGTCTGCCAGTTCTTCCCTCTGTGTGTGTCTGTGCCCTCGTCTCATAAGGACACTAGTCATTGGATTAGGGCCCACCCTAATACCCTCATTTAACTTAATCACCTCTTTTTTTAAAGACCCTTTCTCCAACTGTAGTCACAGTAGGAAATACTAGGAGTAAAAACTTCAATATAGGAATTTGGGGGGGGACTGAATTCAGCCCCTAACAGGGATCTCACTTACTCTTTGAGGACCAGGTAGGGATCGTGGATTAGCATATTCAAAATGCCACAAGAGGCCAGAGGAGACCAGTGCAATGCTCCCTGCCTTCCCCATTGTCAAAAGGGATGGTTAGCAAGTGTTTAGGGTATCAAAGACATCGGGGCATCAAACAGAAGGTCTTACTACCCATTAGTCAGAAACCTTCTGGATGTGATTTAGAGGTATCAGTGCAGGGTTCTAGAACAACCTGGGTTCCTCCTTTGGGAAACAGTCCTTACAGAAGAATCCTCAGAGTTTAGGTGAGGAAGTGAGTGACAAGCTAAGTGAATACGGTAAGTGGCCAGGTGAGGAGACAGGAGCGCTGGCCAGCCTACCTGGCTCCTTCTCCTAAAACTCCTCCTGGGTTTTCTCCCAACCCTGGCCCAGGAGAGAGAGCCAGAAAGTGTAGTGCTGAGTTAAACGCAGTGGACCTATGGCCTGCCTCTCCAAAGACCCCTCAGATCAGAGTTTCTTCAGCCTTGAGGACCAGGGGAACTGCCCCCCACCCCCTGTTGAGGATGCACTGCCTGCCAACCTGCAGACTGGCCCCCATTCACTGCCTCCACCTTATGTGGGAGATAAAAATAACTACAAGGAGGGAAATGTCCTAGAGAAACTACCTTGAAATTCAGAAAACATAAAGCCAGTCTCCATCTAATTAAGATGACATTTTAAAAAGGGGGGGTAGGAGGAGGCCTGGGTGGCATTTTAAATTGCAAGCTGATTGTGCAGCCTCTCTAATTTTGGTTCCAAGCAAAGTTTCCAATTGGAACAGAAAACAGGACTTCAAAGGCACCGCCTACTGCTGGCCCCAGCAAAAGGGAGTGAATAGGGCCGCATGGGGCCTCAGGGACAATGCGGCTGAGAGCTCTGGCAAAGGCTGGGAGCCAAGGGGAGCCGCAGCCCTTGGGAGCTTGCTGTGCCTCTGAGGGGATAAGTGGAGCCGCTCCTAGGAGGAAAGCTGATTGAGACAGTGGCTTGTCCTCAGATGGTGAGCTTTGGTCTAGCCTGGCCGGTCATGGGGGCACCCTTCATACCCCAGTCTTCCCCAGGTGCTACAGAAACCGGCCCAGTTCTCATGAATAACACCCAGCACCCTTCCTGCCAGGGGACTTTTCCCTGCCAGCCAGTGAGACTCACCAGGTTGAAATGGTCTGCTCCTACCTTCCCCAGGTCCTGGGAGAGGAGTCCCAGTCCTTGTCAACTTGGAAGGCAGGTGGATGGGCCCCCAAGAGTGGAGGTTAGTGGCTGGCTGGCCCCATAGGATGGAGCCATCTGCCCTTGAAGTCCTCTGCATGTCCCTCCTTTTGTCCACCTCTAGCTTGTCTCAGAGATGCTTTGACTTAGCAAATTTGCAGTGATTTTTATTCTTACTCATGCTGCTAACGTCACTGTGTACACATGCATGTCTACACACAGGACTTCAGTGTCTCACAGTCCAGAGAGCCCCTTTCCCCAGACCCCGGCTTCTCACAGGTGTCCTGGGAGAAGAGCCTGGCGTGGGAACATCATTTACAGTTGAGGAAACTGAGAACATCGTTTACAGTTGAGATGACTTGACCTTTCGAGGCCGCATCCTGGCATTTTCTACCAGTCCCATGACACTGCTTGTGTCACTGCTTCCCAATTGTTTCCCCTTGGTTTTTTTTTTTTTTTTTTTGTAGAGACAGAGTCTTACTTTGTTGCCCTTGGTAGAGTGCTGTGGCATCACACAGCTCATAGCAACCTCCAAATCCTGGGCTTAAGCGATTCTCTTGTCTCAGCCTCCCGAATATCTGGGACTACAGGCGCCCACCATAACGCTTGGCTATTTTTTGGTTGCAGTTTAGCCAGGATTGGGTTTGAACCCACTACTCTTGGTATATGGCGCCGGCGCCCTACTCACTGTGCCATAGGTGCTGCCCTTTCCCCTTGATTTTTCCCATGCCCTGATTCCTGGAGGGGCCACCCTATCACCTGTCCCGTCCTTGCCCTCTATTTGCCATGTCACTCTCAACAGAGATCTTTTCTCAACTCCTACCTAGATCAGCAGGCAGGTCAGTAAGATGCTGCAGGGGAGGTGGGCACGGTGGCCTGGGTTGCATAGTGGGCACCGGGGACATAGAGGGTTCTGGAGCGGCATGATTGAAAGAGAAGAGAGAGCCTGGAGACCAGGAGGCTAGTCTGGCATCACGGCTGTTATCCATGCAGATCAGGTGTGGGTCGCCTTAGAGGGCAAGAAGAAGGGACAGAGTTCAGAACTTACCAGGGGCAGGTGACAGTTCTTGGGAATCAGCTGACTGCAGGAAAGGAGGAAGGGAAGAGAATGGAGCCAACCTTGCAGTGGACATCTGGGGTGATGGAGGCACAGAAATGCCGTCGCAAAGAGGCTATATGTCCCCAAAGAGTGGCGTGGGAATTTGTAGGGCATACAAATGATTCAGTGGTTTTTACAGACCAGAATCTTTTTTTTTAATAGTTTAATGTATTTTACCATGTATTAGAAAAAATAGCGCACAAACCTCTAATTTCATGGATATTAAGGCTTAGGATAAGTTGATTTTTTTAATGTCATTTTTAAAAATGTGAAGTCAAAAGCAGCAGCAGAATGCTGATAGAGCGGAACGAAACCAGGCACTGAAGCCTGGGATGGGAGACGGGGCTGGAGTGGGGCATCTAACCAGGACATGTTGAGTCTGAGGAGCCAGTGATCCAGAGGTCAAGGAAGGGCCACTGAGACACCCTCTGCACAGAGGAGCAGCTAGTTACATGTGGCCCAGGGAGAAAGTGGCTCGGGAAAGCAAGAAGGGGTTTGAGGACCAAGTCCTTGGGCACATTGGCACCTAAGTGTTGGGTAGAGGGCTGGGAACCCACAGGGAGATAGGAGGGCTCATGTGGGACCCAGGAAGCAGCACCCATGCGCCAGGCACACAGAGAGGAGAGGAGGAGGAGAAGGAGGAGGAGGGTGCAGCAGAGGTGATACTGAGTGTCCAGGCGAGAGGAGGGAGAAGAAAGAGGGTGGTCACTTAAGGGTGAGGCAGGCCTGGAGGCAGGTTAGGATTAGGGAGCAGAGCCTCTGCCCCCACCTTTTCAGCAAGCCACGTCTAAAGTGGGATAAAGGTCTCAGAGAGCTTCTGTTTGGGGGTCTCATTGGAATTCACTTGGCAGCTAAATAGAGCCTTGGAGGCATGGGGTAGGGCAGTTCTGGATTTGGTGTCTGTGGCTCCTGTCTCATGAATGGGTCCCTATCTCCCACCTGGCTTGAGCTCGGATGCCCTTGTCAGCTGTAGGTGGCTGGGATAGCCAGGCAGGGCAGGGGTCTCTCTGGCCTTCCCTCTCTGCTCCTTCCCAGCTCCCTTCTAGGAGGGAAACAGGAAGTCTCCATGACAGCCAATAGCCCTCACAGTCTGGGGAACCGGTCACCTGCATCTGTATCTAGGTGTCTTGGGGAGATCTCTCAACAAAGACAAGGAGTTGAGCTGTGCTGGAGGTGGGGAGATGGCAGGGAGCAGTGGGACAGATTCTCTGTTGTTGACCCTCCACTGCGATGAGAACCACTAGTGAGCTCATTCTGGCCTGAAACCAAGACCCAGGAACCAAGGACAGGGATGAAGACAGAGAAGGGAAAGGGACCAGGAGGTCTGTGGGCTTGGAAGTCTAGAGTCAGTGGCATGCCCCACATAGGGGGCACCGTACCCTCCTGTCAATCTGGGCTGTTCTCAGGTTTCACAGAACTGGGGGCCGGGGCCCTGCTGCTGGGAGAAGGATCAGGCCATGAAGAAGAGGAAGGTGAAGCGAGCTGTCCCCAGTCCTCCCACCCAGCGGCCAGACCTGGGACTCTTTGCTGCTGTGCGTGAATCTCTGTCCCTTAAGTACTGAGGACATGATCAGCAGTACCTGGTGGTGCTAGGGTCTGGGGTGGTCCTCAAAGGGAGGGTGAGGGGATAGAATTTTTCCCCATGTCTGAGATTGAATATTTGAATATATTGAATATTTAATATATTTAGCCTTGATAATATATTTTCAAAATAAATGTGTTAGAGGGGATCAACTTTAACATGGCATAATGGATGAGCATGTTGATTTATCAGTATTAATTTATTTTCATAGATACTAGAAAAAGGTTAAAAACTAGCATATTAAACACATCCATTCACAGATATTGTTGGTAGTACTAAATTTCCTTCCACTTGAAGTAAGTTTAAGTTGACAGAAGTCTAAAGAAAAACATTAACTGAATGATAGCATAAGAGGGAAGATTAGCATGGCACAAATTCTTTGAGACTCCTGTAAACTTTTTTTTTAAGAGACATAGTCTCACTTTGTCACCCTCAGTAAAGTGCCATGGCATCACAGCTTATAGCAACCTCCAGCTCTTGGGCTTAGGTGATTCTCTTGCCTCAGCCTCCCAAGTAGCTGGAACTACAGGTGGCTGCTACAACGCCCAGCTATTTTTTGTTACAGTTTGGCCAAGGACAGGTTCAAACGTGCCACCCTCGGTATATGGAGCTGGTGCCCTACTCACTAAGCCACAGGCGCCACCCCCAGACACTCCTGTAAACTTATCTCTGCCCTTCACCAATTCACATTCTTATCGAGAGGGCAATCAATTATTCATTGAAGCAATAGCAGAGGGACAGTTCCCAAGTTCCCAATAATCCATAATCTAAACAGAGGTCAGGTGTCAATTAGGAAAGAAAAACCAAGAGAGGAAGGACACTAGCAGAATATATTAGTAAGGGTCCCACCGGCTGCTGTAACACACACACAGTGTCTCATGGTTCAGATGCAATAGAAGGTTATCTGTTACTCACCTTCTAGTCCAGGGCAGGTGCTCTTGGTGAGTGGGTGGCTCTCTTCCACACGGTGACTCATAGACCAGCTCCTTCCATCTATGGCACCACCCCAGGACTTTGTCGTCATCCACATTCTAGAGACATACTTAGAGCAGAACAGTCTTAGGCCAGAAGTGGTACTTTACATTCATGTTTCATTGATTTCAATTTAGTTATGGGCCAGATTGTAGCTTGCAGTAGAGTTCTCAGCCAGGGACCATGAAGGGGCTGAAGTCTAGCACACCTTCCCTTGCTAAGCCGTGCAACCTGGAGGAAAGGACTCCATTTTTCTAATTCCTTCACGTGTGTTGTATGGCTTTGGGAGGCTCAGGCAGGTGGATTGCTTGAGCACAGGAGTACAAGACGAGCCTGAGCAAGAGCAAGACCCCCGTCTCTACTAAAAATAGAAAAACTAGCTGAGCATTGTGGTGTGTGCCTATAGTCCCAGCTACTCAGAAGGCTGAGGCAAGAGGATCACCTGAGCCCAAAAGTTTGAGGTTGCTATGAGCTATGCTCATGCCACAGCACTCTACCCAGGGCAACAGGGTGAGACTCTGTCTCAAAAAAGAAAAGAAAAAAAGGTGCTATATGGGCTGGCTTCTACCCTGACCCAGGTGGGCAGGGGGTAGAGATGGGGGATAGAGTGTGGAAGCAGGAGGGAGAGGCAGAGAGACGGAGGAGAGCTAAGGAGGAAGCTGTTAGGCGGGTAGCACCCAGGCAGGAGCAGCTCCCACTGTCTGACCCCGAGTTGGCCTCAGAACCTGTGGGATGACCCTCCTCCCTCCCTGCTGACATAGCATGGCACATAAGCCCCCCCGGTGCTCTGCTCAGCCCCAATCCTCCATACTACTCTGGGGACCACGCTCTGAGAGGGAGCTGTGCCTTCCACCTCCTGCCCTCCCCAGGGCTGCCAGCTGGGCCCTCTCTGCCTGGCCCAGCTGGTGCCCCGCCATGGGTGCTGCTCTGCCTCTCCTGTGTTATGACTTACAGGAACATTTGTCACCCTTGTTTTTACACCTGTCTCCATCCCACCTGCCTCATGTAAACACTACCAGGATCAGCAGCTAACACTGGGTCCCCAGGGTGGACACCACCCAGGCCCTCTGGAAGCTGAGGAGAACAGGTGGCAGCAGCCGCAGAGCATCTCAGGGGCCAGCCCCGCACACCAGGCCCTCTGGGAGACAGGGCTGGCGGGCTCCAGTCCAGCTCTACCTCTGGCTTGCTTGATGACCATGAATGAGCCCCCACTCCTACCCCTAGACTGCACTTTCCCGGTGGAAGATGAGGCAGTTAATCCAAAGAGGGGAAGCAGCATGGAGATCGTAGCGTGGGCTCTGCAGCCATGGAGTTCAAATCTCAGCCCTATCACCTCCAAGCCAAGCAACCTCCAGCAAGTCCCATGACCCATCTGAGCTTTGGCTTCTCTGATTATAAAATGGGGAAAGTGAACATTACTTTGCACATCATACTTGTGAACATTAAGTAAAACAGAGCTCATGGAAAGTGCTCACTAAATACCAGCTATGATTATCTCTTAGGGCTCTTAGATCAAAGGCTTCACATGGGAGTGCATGTTTGTGTGTCTGTGATTCCCCAAGGCTCACAGTAGCCACTGAGCAGGCTTCAGCATAAGCTTGCTGTCCCTGTGGGCTGGTTGGCCCAGCCTGCCCTCACCTCTGAACCCATAGGTCCCTCCTTAAGCCTAACCCTGACAGCCTTCCACCACCACTAGCCTTAGCAAAGACTCAATTCTTGATTCTCTAACTGAGAGGTGTTGACTAACCTAGAGCCCCTCTCTCAGCCCATGAGAAGATCTGCTGTGAATCAGTCACACCTCAGCAGGCGGAGGCCTTGCCAGCTGGCCCTGCCATGTGCCCAGGGCCCTGCTAAGCAGGGGGCACAGGCCACTGCCCTAAGATGAGGTGGCTTCAGCACTTCCATGGAACAGGGTTACAGCATTTAATAACGTGGATTCACCAAGTCAGAAGTGATTCTTTCCTCTCTTTCAGCCTGTCTGAGACCCTCAAGGAGAAAGTCTCAGGCTGATGCTTGAACATCCTTGAACATCTCAGAACTTACCTCCCATGTTAACAGAGAGCAGGGACTATGGCTGAGAGCAGCAGGCAACAGGATCCCACTAGAATTTAAAAATAGTGTTCTGCTTTCATTGTCGTTATGGGTATCTTCTATTTAAAATACTTCATGTAGGTTTTCACTTGCCATAGGGATATGACATTTATAAAGTACAAAGATGTGTCTAAGAAAAATAATAGGCGTTAGTCATTAGTTAATACTGGACTTTGGTAGAGAGGATGAAGATATTGAGAAATGAGGTCTCGAGAAAGAATGATCTGGTCAAGCGGATCTCAGATATTTTGGTTTCTGCTCTTAAAAATTACTGAGGACTGGCAATGCCAGTGGCTCAAAGGAATAGGGCACCGGCCCCATATGCCAGAGTTGGCGGTTTCAAACCCAGCCCCAGCCAAAAACTGCAAAAAAAAGAAAAAATTATTAAGGACCCCAGTAAGCATTTATGTAGGTTGTATCTATCAACTTTTGTTGTATTAAAAATTATAATGAAACTAAGAAAATTTTCAAATATTCATTTACCTGAAAATAGCCATAGTAAAACCATCACCCATTAGCATAAACAAAATCTTTAAGAAAAATTACTATATTTTCCAAAAGTAATTTAGTAAGAAGAATGTCATTGTCTGACATTTCTTGCAAATCTCTTTAACGCCTGGCCTAATAGAAGGTAGCCCAATTCTTAGAAGGTCTTTCTGCATTCTCTCTATTGTGATGTGTTGTTTTGGTTGAAGAAAACTTTAGCCCCACGTAAGTATGGAATTGAAAAGGGAAGAAGCATTTGACCAGCCTTTTCAGATAATTATTCTTTTATTCTTTTGCAATTCACCAAAACCGGACAGGTGGTAGTTTCTTAAAGGATATTTGAAATGTGGAATCTGAACCGTATCAACGACCTTACCTGTTCCCTTACGTTAACATCCATTGGTCTGCCTTGTACTCTGAATGGATCTCTTACCCAGACATGATTGTGTAATACCATTTTTGTCATTCGGAAAATACTGGCTCTCTGAGTTATACAAATCTCCCAAATGTCACATTTCAGCATACATTAATAACATCAAAAACTCACATTTATTATTGTCAACATGGATCTCATCAGAAAAGTTTTCAGGCATTTAGATTTTAAGTTGTCAAGCTTAGATTGCTACATACAAGTCTTCCACAATCTTGAGTTTTCACTTGAAAGCTGGAATTTTATCATTTTGGTAAAAAGTGTGTTAGTTGTTTTCCTTGAAGTGATAGACCGAACTGGTTCAGTTTTGAGAAAATGTCTGCCAGAGACCCAGGCTGAACCCCACTGCTCGTCCGTCCATCAGGCGCTCTCAAGTGCAGGCTGTGTCCCAGGAACACAGGCACTGGCTGGGCAGCAGCTCAGGCCCTCCCAGAGCCAGCCCACAGCCTTCGTTTGCAGACAAGTGCTCTGTGCATTCTTCCCATTTCATTACACAGGGTTAAGACATGCTCAGGGTGGAGATTTTTAAATACTCGTAGTCTCTGCTGCTTCCTCAAGGACATTGTTCAGTAAAACCGAGAATGTGCTGTTTCACCACAAACGTGTGGTGGTAAAGGACGCAGTGGCAACTGGAACCGTTCGGTGCCATCACCTTGCTTCCTGCCCTGGACGGTATGGTTATCTGCTGCTGCTACAGAATGTTTGTTAGAGAGGTAGATAACACCTTAGTATCGTTATGAAAATGGCCTTCATCTCACGGACCCCACTTTGAGAACTGCTGAACTAGCCAGCCCCTCCCTTGTGTAGTTAGGGACACCAGGACCTGCCCGGGTCCACAAGCCCATCCGAGGCAGAGGGTGGCAAGTGGCAAGGTCCTGGAAGCAAGGTGACGTGCTCCTTTCCTGACAGAAATGGCATCTGGCCACTCTGGTGAATGGTGTGGGCACTGATATCCCCAGTAAAGGGACAAGGAGGCAGGGAGAGCTGTCAGTGAACAAGCCTGGGAGAGGCACCCATGGGCCCAGTGTCAGAGTCAGAACCTCCCTGCCCCCCTACACCCGTGGCTATTCCAGCACCCGTCTTTTCTCTCAGTAATTGTGCTGCCAATAGCTCCCAGCCAAGGCCACTCTAATTAAACTCTTCACCATTGTCACTTGGTGTTCTGATGAGGTTGGCCATTATCATTTTTCCTTCCCTTTGACTGAGCTGTGTATGGGTAATTTCACTCTGCCCTTGTTTGTTTCTTAGAAATTTAGTCTATCCCATTTTTGTTCTTTTCTCCCATCTTAGAGCATTAAGCTTGAGAGAAGAGAAGTGGGGGGTGGTAAGAGCATTGAGAATATAGAAGTTCCCATCCTATCCACCCCCCAGCTTATTTGTGACTGATGGTGCCTCGTGCCTGCTTGGTGGTTCAGCCAGACAGCGGTGGACACTGAGACCCCATCTAGGAGAGATACTCTGGCAGTCTGAGGCTTCCACAGGGGAGAAGGCACAAGAGAAAGTGGAGCCACAAAATGCTGCCCCAAAGGGGTGGTGGTTGGAGCATAGGCTGGCAGCATCCCACTCCTTCCTCTGAGACCTGAGGTGGTCAGAAACCTTGGTGACATAAGCACAGTCCTGCTTCCTGGGGCCCAAGACAGTCTTCTGCCACTGAGGAGATGGCACAGGGCCTCCCTCCTGCAGCCCCACTCCCATCACATTGCTGCAGGCCTCCCTGCACCCTCAGGCCCACTCTACTTGGGACTGACACTTCCCCAAACCCACAGGAGGAGGCCCATCCCAGGCTCCATATGCAGAAAGGTTAGCATTTGCTGCGAGAGGCTCCATGGGGATGGGTTTTCACACATCAGAGCTGCTCCACTGGGGTCAGAGCTTGCGTTCATTGTGCCCAGCAACCCGGCTGTGAGGCCGTCTGTGTGTGCTCCCCTGTGCCATCTGTGTGCAGGCAGGGTGGCTGTCCTGCGTGGACCTCCCAATCTCGGTGTTGTCCTTAGACCCTGCTGATGGTTGGAAGGGCATTTGGTGCCTCCAGGACCCACTGCTGCTCAGCAAGGTCCTCAGCTTCAGTTCCTTCCTGAAGCATCCCCACCTTGCACCTTGCTCTGCTGTCGTGAGGCAGCCTCCCCTGGCACCACTGCCCCCAAGGTCCTGCCTGCCTACAAGCCCGGGCAGAGAAGGGGCAAGGTCCTGGTGCTCAGTGTCCCCAGCACTCAGCCCTGGGATTCATACAGGAGACATCAGCCAGCCTGTGCAGGAGCAGCTCTCACTGGTCTAGCACTGGCTCCTCCTGCCTAACTCGGGCCAAGCCACACCAATGGCAGGGGGCTGACAGACACAATCTGAGTGAACACTTCTAGGTATTTAGTGCAGAAAGCAGAGGACTCAGACCACAGTCACCCCCTCTCACCCTCCTCCTCGGGTTCTTGAGCATACATAGAAAACCAGCTTCTCTCTAGGAAAAAGCTGATTCTGAACAATTCAAAGATCCAAGGGTTAGGAGGCTGAAAAGGACTCACCCCTGCAGAAAGTTAAGATGGAAGGCTGGGCGCAGTGGCTCACACCTGTAATCCTAGCCCTCTAGAAGGCCGAGGTGGGTAGATTGCTTAAGTTCAGGAGTTCAAGACCAGTCTGAGCAAGAACAAGACCTTATCTCTAAAAAACATAGCCAGGCATTGTGACAGGCACCTATAGTCCAGCTACTTGGGAGGCTGAGGCAAGAGAATTGCTTGAGCCCAAGAGTGTGAGATTGCTGTGAGCAATGATGATGCCATGGCTCTCTACCCCGGGGAAGAGTGAGACTCTATCTCAAAAAAGAAAGAAAGAAAGAAAGTTAGGATGGAAAACCTCAGCTTTCTGCAACTCCATAGGAAGTGGCCTAGACCCAAAGCACAAAAGTTCTCAGAAGGGCTTAGGACAAATCCCTGGGGAAGCCAGAGAGTTTGGACTGTTTTCTGAACCCAGATGGAAGCCTCAGGCAAGCCTTCCTTAACAAGACCACAGCTCCTGACAAAGATGGGACTATGGGTAGAGGGAGGGGAAGTCAGGGGCAGCTCTTCTCCCCTGCTGTGTTCAAGGCACCAGCTGCTGCGCTGGGGCGATGGGCTGGCATGTGCCCTTTATGCCACATGGGAGAGTCCTTAAGACCAAGCCCCCATGCAGTGTCTGCCACCTAGCAGGTGCACAGTGGATGAGTGGACAGGTAAATGAATGAGTGAGATAGGATGGGAGGGATGGATGGGGTGAGGCAGGCCAGAGGAGCAGGTAAGTCACCAGGGGTAGACAGATGCTGGAAAGGGCAAGGTAGGATGGCCAAGTGGGTGGAGGCACAAGGTCTGACAGAGAGGTAGCCTGGGAGGGCACAGAAGGGATGGGAGGATTTTTTTTTTTGAGACAGACTCACTTTGTTACCCCTTGATAGAGTACTGTGGCATCACAGCTCGCAGCAACCTCAAACTCTTTGGCTTAAGCAATTCTCTTGCCTCAGCCTCCCAAGTAGCTGGACTACAGGCACCTACCACATGCCCAGCTATTTTTAGAGACAAAGTCTCACTCTGGCTCAGGCTGGTCTAGAATCTGTGCTCAGGCAATCCACCTGCGAGATCAGGTAATACACCTGCCTTGGCCTCCCAGAGTGCTAGGATTACAGGCATAAGCCACAGCACCTGGCTGGGATGGGCGGATTTGATAGGAGGGAAAGAAGGGTCATCATCCTAATAGCAGAAAGAAAGAAAGATTAGAAACAGCACTGAATCCTTGGTTCTACTGATGGGTCTTTGGGGAAAGCCTGGAAGTTTCCCTTCCCTAAAGCAATGGTGGCCCATGAGGTCCTGGACTCTCTTGAGAGACCCTGTGAATAGACAGCATAGGCCAGGCTCAGACTCCTAAGCCCAGATGTGCCTCACCCCCAGCCACCAACTGCCTTCAGTGCCCCTCTCACTGTCACTACCAAAGACACTGTCACAAATGCTTATCACACCCTGGGAGTGGAGGGGTGGTAGGGCTTCCAAGAGAGTAACAGTTAGGGAATGATTTACCAACCTGGGGCCAGTAAGACAGACCCCGCCTGAGTGGGAGGGGGACCCCCACCCCCTGCATGGTTCTGAGGTCCAGCTTTAGGGAAGAAGGTGGGCTCAACATGGCTGTATGGCTGTATTTCCTGGGACTGGGAGCCTGGCTGGGATGGGTCTGGCAATTCCTAAGTCCCCAGAATGCTGGCCTAGGAATGCAGTCCCCACCTGCTGGGATTGCAGTGAGATCTCTCTGCCCTTTACCCTTGAGCAGGCCAGCATCCCAAGGAAGGCAGCAATGGCCACTGGGCCTGGCCCTGCCTGCCTGGTGGCCAGAAACCTCTCCCATTGACCTGTGCACTCCTGCCCCCTGCTGGCTGAAGGGACAACTACAGCTCAAGGGGCTGGGTGGAATGGGATGGAGGCTTGTCCCTGCAACTGGAAGGACTAGGAGGGTGCGTGTGTTTGTGTGTGTGTGTGTGTGTGTGTGTGTGTGCGCGCGCGCGCGCGCGCGCACTAGCATGCTCACACTTCACTTGGCCTAAAAGATTAGAGATGGAGGAAAATTCTGAAAAATCCAAAGCAGCTCCTCAAGTAGAAGGGGTTATTATTATAATTACTATGATTATTGTTATCAAGATTATCATGCTTGCCTGGAAAGTCTTGTACAGAGCAGGCTTATTTTATGTCAGCTTGTTGTTTGTGTCTGAGGCACTTCATCTTTGCTTATAATAACTAACATTTGCAAGGCTCTTTCATGTGGCAGAGTTGTGTCACGTCCTCAGCCCATTTCATCTGCACAAACAGCCCTGTGTGATGGGAACTAATGAGAGAACAGAGGCTCAGAGAAGTTAAGTGTTCTGTCCAAGGTCACACAGCTAAAAAGGTGGAGAGGTAGGATTTGAACCTAGTCACTTCACTAAAATTCCACGTTCATTTCCCCCACCGCATCCTTTGTATTTCATCCCTTGAGAGGAAAGAGGCCTTTTATTATAGTGTAGCTCCAAGCCTCTTTGCCACTGAGATTTATTGAAAAGCTTGTATTGCCCTGAAGAGAAGGGAAGGGCTTTGAAGACCCATATGTTAAAAGCACAGTTTGCTCTCCTGGTTTCAGACAGTGAATATTCCCAGGCATTTCCAAGTCACTGCAGCATCTGGCATATGAGTGGAAAATGTGAATCTCTTAGTCACCTCCCCACCCCACCCCCACCACCTCTGGGGTATGGCACAGGACAGGCAGGCACCAACTACATCTCTGAGCAGATGCCAGGGCAGGAGAAGGTGCAGGGAGATGCCTTTGGCTGGGCAGATGAGCAAGGCCCTGAGCCCAAGAGCCCAAGAGCCTGTGCCTCTCATACCTCCAAGGACCCAATGGCTGACTGGGGACAGCTTTCTGGAAGCAGCACGTCACTGCTGGGTGACATCGAACTCTACCTCTGATTGTCACCCAGGGCTTGGTGCTGCTTCCCAAGCGTGCTGCTGATCAGTCCCCAGCAGCACATCTTTGAAGCCGGATGTTCTCAGCCTGTGTGTTGCTGGCTCCAGGGCTTCCCACAACACCACCCAGGACACCCTGCCCCCCAGCAGCAGCCCAAGGCAGCGCAGTTCAGGGGGGCACCCTATGCTAAGTTCCGTAGCCCTCTAGACACTGGAGGTGTCCCCTGGCCCTGTCTCCATTTGCTCTCTACAACAGAAGTTTAAAGAGGGGTCCCCCCCACAGTGCCTACTGTCACCTCTAGCACGCTCAGCCATCTACATGTCAACATTTAGAGTAAAAGGCAAAAGATTTATGCGATCTGAAGAGAAACCAGAGTATAATATGTCAACATTTGGAGTAACAAGAAAGATTGTACTGGCTACAGTGGGGGGAAAAAAAAAACAACTTATTGGTGCTTTTAAATATTGATGTGGTAAAAAGAACCCTGCAAGTGGTCTTGAGAAGTCACAGCCTCCTCCAGCCCCCAACCCTAAACGGGTAAGAATGTGTCTCACCTACTGTTTACAGTTCAGAAATGTACCGTCCCAGCCGCAGAAGACTCCCATCCTCCTCCCAAGCCTTGATCATCGTAAGGGTGGACAGTTGGTCTTTTCTTCTCTTGCCAGCCCAGGATATGGGACAGGGTATACTCACCCACAGAGTGGACACCAGCACAGCCACCCCTTGGTGCTGCACTGCTGCTAAGCCCTCTGTTTGCTCTCACGGCGACCCTGTGAAGACAATGTCACTGCTGCCGCTCCCATTCCACATGTGATGATGCCGAGGTTCAGCGAGGTTAGGGCCCTTGCTCGAGGTGGAAGCCCAGACTGAAGCCCAGGTCTAGGTAGCTTCCAAGTCTGTGGCCAGAAGGCTGCATGGAACAGGAGTAGGAAGGCCAAGGAGGGAGTGACCAACAGAGGCTGGTGGGGGAGGCTCCGCAGAGGGCATAGAGAGGCTGGAGAGCCATTAAAGCACAGATGACCCTGGGGGCATGCCAAGCACTCAGTGAGTGCAGTCCCATCCCTCCCAGCCCTACTGTCTGAGCAAATCCAGTCACGTTCTCTCTCATGCACAGGCGTGCCCCGTCCCCGCCTCTGCAGCTGGGCCTCAAACAGTGGGGGCAGCAGTGGAAAGGGGGCCCACTCCTTCACTCTTTGGGCAGACACATGTGTCCATGAACTCTTTACAGGACTGCCATCCCACCACACTGCCCACGGTGTCCAGCACGTGGCCAGTGCCCACAGCACAGCTAGTGCCATGCCAGTCCTGTGGGAGAGAGAGGGGCCGCACAAGCAGGAAATACAGCACCGAGGTGGGCACTATGCACAGGGCGTGATTCTGCAGTGAGAGAGGGGTGGACTCAGATGCAGGGGGAGCCATTCAGGGTGTGGTAATGGGAGGGTCTTCTGGAGGTGATAGGCTCCACTAATGCCTTGGCAGATCAGGGCGTGTAATTGGACTTGAGGATAAGTGCAAAAAGAAACTAGACAAACGAATAGCATATCCTCACCAAGATCTAAAAGATCAAGGAACTGATCAACCAAGTAACTAGAAAGCCTGTGGCTGCAGGCATAGCTGGATCCAGGGGTTGACACTGTCCTGATTCAGGCGGCTTCCGCTCTCAGCTCTGCTTCCCTCTGTGATAGCTCCACACTCAGGTGGGCTCCTCTTTGAGAGTCTCTCTTTCTCCATGGTTCCTACAAATGTCTTGGGCTGGTTGGGGTAGGGGTCCGTTGTTAGGCAAATTTGACAACTATGGGTTCTTTATCCACCCCAAGCTATTCATAGGCCAGCAGGATGGACTGGCCAGGCCTACAGCATGTTTCCACACCTACAATCAGAGGACAGATTCAGCCCCACCCACTCAGCCTGGGTCACGGAAGGGCGTATTTGCAAAGCCTTCTTTTTTACCCACCTTCCTCTCCTTTCCTCCCAGGACGCACCAGTGAGTCCAGGGCTATTAACTGTAGTGTAGTGGAGAAGACTGACTTGGAGTCCAGTGTTCTGTCCTGCTTACTAGCTGTGTGATCTTGAGCAAGTTATCAGCTAAAGAGGATGCCTCCCTAGTAGGGTCACTGTAATGATTACATGAGATACAAATATTGTTCAGATTGGCAAGTGTTGGTGGATAGATATGATGGAGTAAGAAACTGGGGCCATGCCTAAAATTAAACTGCCAAGAGCTCGTTCATCCCATGCACGTTGCTGAATACCAGCTGCCTACTGTGCAAGGCCCAAAGTAGCACCCGGGGAAACCAGGAATCTGTTTCTGCCCTGAGGAACTGGCACATACAGCAGCAGCTGTAACCTGGTTGGCTTGGTGCGTTATGGGAGCAGGCTCTGCCCAGGGGCATTGGGGAGGGCTTCCCTGAGGAGGTGATGTTTGAGAGGGGCCCGGGCAAGCACTCCTAGAGTGACCTGGACAGATGGTGCACAATGAGGTGGGACTATCCCAGCTTGTTTGGGGAATAGGAAGAAAGGAAAAGTAGTAGGATATTAGGTGAGAGGGATAGGCAGGGGTTTTGTTTTGTAGTCTAGAGTAAGGAGTTGGCAATTTTGTAATGATGGGAAGCTACTGAAATAGTTTAAACAGAAGAAAGTTTTTGTATCCATTAGGACTAGGTTTGACTAAATACCCAAGACCCTGAAAATAGTGGCTTAAATGAGATAGAAAATTATTTTAAGTGTAAAAAAATAAAAAGAACACTTAAAATAGTGTTAGCATGATTCTGGATAGTATGGAGTCTTGTCAAGGACCTAGCCTTTTTTGTTTTAGATAACTGTTCCAGTCTCCCTAGGGTGTGGACCTTGCCTTCACGATCCAGCCTGGCTACTGGAGCTCCAACCGTCATACCCAAATTCCAAGCATTAGGAAAGCAAGAAGTGAGAGGAAAGGGTGCCCTTTCCCATTCTAATGACTTTTCCAAAGACCTCACAGCACTTTAGCGTACCTCTCATCATGCAGAACTTGTCACAAGGTCACACCTAACCACAAACAAAATTAGGAAATGCAGTCTTTTTGTTGAAATTATGTGTGCCCAGCTAAAAATGGGGGGGTTCTTTTTCTAAAGGAGAAGGGGAGATATTAAGAGGAAACTACTAGTCTTTTGCTGTATAGGGAACAGATGGGAGAGAAGCACCACTGAGGTAGGGAGCCTTGAGAGGGGACTATGGACTGGACAGCTGGGAGACAGACCACGGTGGCTTGAATGCAGGGTGAGAGAGATGTGGAGAAGTGGGCATGGGAGGGAAGCGGGGAAATCAGGCAGAACTTCTGGCCTGGCTTTGAGCAGTTGGGCCAGTGAGGAAGTCAAGAGAGCAGCAGGAAGGGGGTAAAGGTGGGCAGTACCACCAGCTTAGGACCCCATCTCCACTCCAACACCCTGAGGATGCGAGGCTGGGCGTGGGCCCCAGACCCCTAGCCTGTCCACTAGAGAATCCCAGGAAGTCATATAATCTAGTGTTCCCCAAACTGTGGAATACACCTCCTTAGAGTGAGATTCATAAAATTCCAGGTCATGTCTGGAAGAAAAGAGATAGGAAGACAAAGTGGGTTGGGGGGTCTGTCTGTTTATCAGACAAAATTTTGCCAGCCCTGCCCACCCCTCGGGTCCTGATTTGCTGACTCCCGTGCTGCACAGGTCTGGCAGAAACCACGAAGGTGGGTCCCAGAAGAAGAAGTTCAGAAAACTCTGGCCAGCTCCACACCTGTATTTCTCAAATGGGAAACACAGTGACATTCCCTGAGGTCAACCAGGCAGGATTAGCTGCAGGGCCCTGGCTCACAGGCCTCACACTTATTTTAGCCCCTGGTAGAAATGCCACCTCTGCCTGCCCGCCCACCTCCCTGAGTCTTCGCTGCCTGCCTGAGGCACCCAAAGCACAGGCCCCAGGCACAGCTTTCTGGTCACTGCCAGCTGGGCTGCTGCAAGCCCAGCCCTGGCCCCAGAGGCCAGACTCCATTGACGGGCAGCCTCCCTGTCAAGGGAGGGTGTTTGGACATTGCCCCTGGTGAGCTGCATCTGGGCTAGCAGGTGGGCTTGACCTTCCAGCCTCCACCAGCTGTAGCCTCCTTCCCAGGGCAGGCAGTGGGGTTGATGACACTTTGCCATCACCCTCGTGCAGTGGACAGGCTCTGACATGTAAACAGCTATTTAGCCAGACAGCTCCATGATAGAAGTGTCTCTAGTAAAGGCCAAAGGCCCCCATACCTTTTGTACAGAACCTTTAGTTGGCCACACACTTTCCAGATGCTGACCTCATTTCTTTTGTGTCTCTCCCACCCCAAAGCTCACCTGCAGATTTTCACTACCTCCCACTTATTCCTGAGCCTTGTGCCTGGGCTCGGTGGGTTGTCTCTCCTCTGGCATAATTGGAGGGTTGCGGGTTGAAAGGGTTCGCAGCAGAGTAACATCTAGTAATAGTAATTGCACCCATGAGTAAGATGCTCCAATTCTGGACAGCCCACAAAGTCAGAGAGATGGTAGGCCTGGTCCATCCCACTCCCAGCCCCCAGCAGGGGCTGGGTCTCACAGTGGGCTCCAGCACTTGTGTGGGCTGAAACCAGGGGGAAGGCAGCCGGAGGAGGGGCCCAGGGAGTGCTGGCACACTCCACTGCCCAGCCCACGTGGACTCTGGGGCCCACTAGGGCCCTGTGCCCTCGCTGGCTCCACGTACTTGACTCCCACAAGTCAGGTCTGGGACCTGATGTTAGTCAGGGGTGGTGTGTGTGAGTGGCAGAAACCAACCTCTGAGAGAGTGAGAGGATCCAGCCTCAGGGACGCAACACCTGGACACCTCCTGCTTCATCCTGGTAGCTTTATTCCATGGGCTAGGGACACTGGTCTCAGTGATACCAGTGACTTTGGGGACACAGCCTCTTAAACTGGCCTCACTTGAAAACTCCCAGTGAAAGACCACAGGTGTCTGCGAGACTGTGGGCTTCTGGGCCCCAGGGTGCAGCACACTCCTCCCCCTGTTGCTGGGACCCCTGCATGCTGAACAGATGGAGCACACACTCAGGCACAGCACTGGGAGGGGGGTCACGCAGGAGAGGGGTTCTTGGGACCTCCTAGGATATTGGCAAGGGCAGCAGGGTGTCCTGGGGACCAGTCATCCTTATTCAGGAGAGCAGGCTGGGCAAACTCCTGGCAGCCAGAGAAGCATGTGAAGAATGAGCAGACAGGGGACGTGTGGTGCCTGGGCTTCGACAGCCCTTGTTATCCTGGTTTGGGTTCTTCTAGAAGCTGACCTAAGATGAGGACGTGTGGAAATAGGGTGTTTCTTTGAGTGGTCACTGCAGGGAGCCCTAGAGCAATGGGGAGGGAACACAGGGCAGGAGGGAGCCCAAGAGAGATGAGTTCATGGTATGCTGCCACTTTGGATGGCTGGGGCTCTGTCCCCGGGGGATACTCTGAGAGGCTGTTTGGAAGTTGTCCCAGAATTGTCCCCCAGGAGGACAGGAACACCCAGGGATTTGCCTACCAACTCCTATCTGTCCTGGGTGCTGACTCCTAAGCTGTGCAACCTGCTACACACCCAGGAGCAGAGAAGCAGAGGCAGGAAGCCAGTTGGCTCAGGGGAGCCCTCTGAAGGCAATCTTGAGGGCATGAGGACTGTGAATGGGCTGGAGACAACATGGGCTTCACACTCACCTGCTCTAGGTGAGATGTTAAAAGCAGCAGTCATGTCAGATGGAGCGCAGACCTTTCTGGGTGATGCCATGTCACCACTGATCTGGACCCTCAGCAGGGTTCCTTTGCTATCAGTGACCGCTCTTAGCACACCTGGGTCTGGCCACAGATGATGGCCTTGGAGTCAGAAGTTTCCTAATCTTAAGTCCCAGTCCTGCCACTGACCATCTGTGACTTTAGGTGAGCACCTTCCTTTCCATGGCCCTAGGGTTCCCCACCTATAAAATGGGGATGATAATACTTACAGCAAGTATTAGCTGTTGCCACAGCAGACCTCCCCCCCTCCCCACTGAGCTGCAGGTTAGAGACCCAGGCTGGGTCTCCGCTCTGTACCGTGCATCTAAGCCTCTCGCTGGGATGAACGAGAGAGCCTGGGTATATGCATGGCAGTAGTGGGGCCCCTGAGGATAGGTAGAAACACATGTGGCCTCTTAAGGAGCCAGCACACTGTGGGCCATGATGTCCTGTGGCCACACTCAGTGCCAAGGAGACAGGAAATACATTCTGCCTCTGTAGAGTTGTGGGAGTTGGGGGGTGGATTCCAACCAAGCACACTCAAGTCTGACAGGGAGTGTATGGAACGTTGGCCTTCTGGCTCCGTGGTTTTTGTATCCCATGAATGCTGTATCTTCTGTCCGCCCTTGGTTGTGCATACGGAGCTCACATGTACGAAAGGGTGCTGTATTTACCGAAAAAAACTGTGTGGACCTGTGCGGTTTAAAGATGTGTTCTTCAAAGGCCAACTGTACTTTTTTGGTCAAAATTAATTTTTTTTTTTTTGAGACAGAGTCTTACTCTGTTCCTAGAGTGCCAAGGCATCAGCCAAGGTCACAGTAACCTCAAACTTCTCCTGCCTCAGTCTCCCAAGTAGCTAGGGCTACAGGCATGTGCCACAAAGCTCGCCTAATTTTTCTGCGTTTAGTAGAGATGGGGTCTTACTCTTGCTTAGGCTGGTCTGGAACTCCTGAGCTCAAGCAATCCTTCTGCCTCGGCCTCTCAGAGTGCTAGGATAACAGGCATGAGCCACTGTACCCAGCCTATCAAAATTAATTGTATTTTGGGCAGCACCTATAGCTCAAAGGAGTAGGGCAATGACCCCATGTACCAGAGGTGGTGGGTTCAAACCTAGCCCCAACCAAAAAAAAAAATATTGTATTTTAAAACTGTATCCTATGTTAATTTCACATCTCTTTTTTAATTATAAAGGTGAGTAGAGGGCAAATGGTTGGGTATGAGCAGGGGTGAGGCATCAGACACGGCCCCCACCCCCCCAGCTCCTCCGTGAGGCACGTGTGGAACTCGGAGGAGGCAGCGGGCACGTCCAAGTCCTCTGTAAACCGTGAAGTGCAAGGTGGTGGTGCAGTCATTCTCCAAGAGCCTCCTGAGTTAAGACCACCATGCACCTGGTTTTCGTGTTATAAATTTTTGATTGTAGTCTTTGAAAACAGGTGACCCCTGTTTGGTATCCACTGTAAGTACAAGGGGGAAGAAACGTGTTAATTACGCAGAACCTTCTCTGTCATTCCGACTGAGTCTCAGCCTACACGTGTATGCCTTGAGCAAATTCAGCTACACCCACTCAGATGAGGGGGGAAGGAGGCAGAGAAGGAGAGAACCCAGATGTCATTATTGCCCCTTCACCCTTCCCTTATTTCACCTGATCTGGGCTTCGCCTGCACCCAGAGAAAGGTAGGCCACAGGTCAGAAACATAAATACAAGTCAACGAAACCAAGTTTTATCATTGGACAATCCAAGAATGTTGCTTCTTGAGATTTCATGTTGGCGTGAGGAATTCTCACGATCTGCACTAGCAACCAGCCCCGTGGCCCACCCTATGGTGCAGCTCCACTGTGCCTCAGCTAACCTCAACTCCACCGAAATGGCTGCTCTCTCATAGAGTCTGGTTCTAATCACTGTCTCCACCTTAGGGAGGAAGCATAGGAAATTACAACTCTAGCCAAGAACACTGAGTTTTAAAATTCTCCCCCCCCCAAAAAAAATACTGTACAAAACCCCACTTTAAAAGCAGGTGAATGCAGAGCCTCAAGTTGGAGGGCGGAGAACAGCCCAGTCTGCTCTCATCCTGCCCCAGGATACTCCATGCTCTGTGGGCCGTGCCTTGTGACTCCAATGTGATAGAATGCTCTGAAGGCCCTAGGAAGCCCAGCGTGCATGTGTCCCGAGGCAGAGGTGTGCTCAGAGTGGCCCCTTCTCCTGAGCAGGCTGTGGGCGGAGCTGCCATGCTACTGCCCTAGCAGGGCCCTTACTTACCACAGTCGCAACATGGGGTTGAGCCCTTGGCATGCCAGGGGTCTTCAGTCCCACCGAGGTTTCACAGCCCACCACCCATGTCTCCTCACAGGCCGACGCCAAGATGGTGTGTGATGTGGTGAGCCGGATGGAAGACACCGAGCCCTTCTCTGCAGAGCTGCTGTCTGCCATGATGCGGCTCTGGGGTGACTCAGGAATTCAAGAGTGCTTCAACCGGTCTCGGGAGTATCAGCTCAATGATTCTGCCAAATAGTGAGTGTCCCAGGGGAGGGAGGCCTGGGGCAGGGCAGACTTGGT
>NW_003852453.1:8734388-8756563 GCF_000181295.1 Otolemur garnettii
CACCTGCTGTCCTAAGGAGTGCCTGGCAGTGCAGAATGCAGTCTTTCAGGGTCGCAGCCTTTCTTTTCTCATGGTTTAAAACACCTCTGACCCCATGAATATAAAACAAGAGCCAAATGTAGGCAGAAAAATGTCTTAAATACCACCATTTATTTTATTTTTATAGAAAATAATGAAATTTCCATTTCTGTATTTAAGATAAGGAATATGTAACTGCATTCAACAAATATGTTAAATACTCAGGCATGTATTTAATGCTGTGTTATAACTAAATAAGGGGGAAGGGAGAGGAGGAGAAAGAAAAGGAGAGAGAAGGGAAGTGGAGAAAGCCAGAGCTGGTAGGAGGGGGTGGGAAGGGGAAGGGCAGAGGAAGTGCCCCCAGGCTCTTACCCTGACAGTGACGGGGTCATAAGCCTGCAGCTTTGTCACTCCAGGTGTCTCCAAGGATGTCCTGCCTGGTGAAATGCTCTTGGCCCCTCAATCAGTGGCTTCAGAGCTCTGGAATGGTCAGTCTGGTCAAGGTCGTGCCTCCTGTCATGGAGATACTGGGATTGCACCTCAGCCCTCAGGAAACACACCCACTTTTGCACTCTGGCACCTACTCGTTCAGTGGGAGCTTCTGAGGAGGAGCCCGTGGGCTTTATCCTGCTAGCTGAGGATGCAGGACTCCGACCTGATCTGATTCAGCTCTCTGCATTTTGCCCCAAAGCCCTACAGACATTTTTGATTGTCACAAAGAGGGCAATGCTCCTGGCATCTAGTGGGTGGAGGCCAGGGATGCCGCCACACAGCCTGCGGTGCGCAGGATGGTCTCCATGACAAAGGATCCTCTGACCCAAAACATCAGTAGTGCTGAGAAACCCTCATCTTAACAGAAGCAGGGCCAGCACACAGCACTCACTAACAGACGTTTCTATTGGCCATGATGGTGGCTAACAAACTAAGGACCTGAATGAGCTCATTTCTGCACACCTATACTGTCCCCAGGGCACAGGCCAAAGTCCCCTGGTCCTGGGTGATGGGTATCTAAACCCCAAGCTAGATGAGCCCCACAGACTCCTTAGGGGGCAGGGCTATGACTCAGAGCAGAGCCGGCAGGAGAGCCTGGGGGCCAGAGAGGCCTCCTCCCTCTCTCCCTGCCCGCCCCCACCCAGGTCTGTCTTTTGGCAGCTCATCAAATACTCCACTTAAATTTTTACCTAGGTCAGTAAGGATACCAGGAGTCCACTGCAGAAATAATGATAAACAACACAGAGGGACATAAAGCCCCCTCCCACTCCCAAGCCTGCCCCTCCCACTTCTGCCCGTTTCTGTTCGTTTGTCCCAGTGACATCCAGAAACACTTGATCTTCTAACTTAGAACAGTATTTCTGACCCCCACTGTGAAATCTGGGGAACTCAGCTCACCTTTCTTCCTTCCAGCTCTCTCTACCTCCACCTCCAGTATTTTGCTAGTTGCAGGATTATTTTTAGTTCTTCCGGTGGTTACCTTTATAACTTTAAATAGGAAACTTGAGTCGGTATTTGTCAACTCCCCTCCCCCACAAGTGAGCTGAGGAAATCCACCTTCCGTCTTTCTCCCTCTCCCTCTCTCTCTCTCTCACCTCTGTCTCCTTTCAGATTTTCCACTTACAGGGTTTATAATATCGCCGTTCTCTCCTGTTATCCAGGGTTAGGTCTTCCAAGTCCTTCCTCTGGGAGGGGTCCCACAGCAGGAAAGAGGGGACGAGTAGACTGTCAGGGCAGGAGGACCGTACGTGTTTCCAGAATACTGGTGCTGGTGCTCATGCTGGTGGTAGTGAAGCAGTCAGAGTTTGTCTTGTGACCAAATTGTGGGCACAGTGTATAAAACAGATAAAAGTGGATTTGTTGTGACAGAAGGGAGAGGGTAGGCCTGATATGGTGATCCCAGTGGGTGTTGTTTATATCCTCAAGCCTTGATCTCCAAGTACCTCCTAGCCCAGCCCAGCCCTTCCCGGGGGAGGACAGGGCTCAGAGGATGGGGAGCCTCCATGAACCTGGCCAGCCTTTCCTTCTGAATGGTCACTCTGAGATAGCACCCGGAAACCCTAGACCCCAGGGCTCATCCAGCCAGGGGCTATGAAAGAGGGTTCCATGGCTCCCCAACCCAGTCCCCTGCTGAACTGTCCCTGCTGGCTGTCTGCCTTCCTCTTCCCCTTCTCTCTTGAAGCCGCTCCCTTCAGCACCAGCAGCCTCTCTGCTCCACTGCAGCCTGCTCTGCCTCCAGGACCCCTCCTCACAGCCCCTTGGGCTTGGCTCCCACCCACCACCCCCGCAGGCCACCTTCTCGGATGACCTCACTGCCTGCTGCTCAGCCCCCTGGGATTCCTGACCTCCATCCATCCCAGACACTCTTCCTATTGAGGGCCAGTACCTGGGTGATCCTCCCAGCCTGGTTGGTCGTTTTGAAGTCTTCCCAGTGAAGACAACTCTCCAACCCCTACCACCAGCTCAGCCCTCCCTCCTGACTTCTACTTGAGGGTCCCTCTCTGCCGCACCCTCCCCTCCCATCAACCATACTTCACTCTACCAGGTGGGGCATCTTCCACCTCTTCATCTCATACCCCCAGCAGGTGGCCCCCTTTGCACGGAGCAGCAAGCATTCCGCTTCCCTCTAGCCCCTGTCCAGCATGCACTTGGCTATCACCATAGCCGCAGAACCATCTATCAACAATCTGGCCAGAACTTTCCAGGGCTCTCATCCCACTTGTGGAAAAGCCTGAGTCCCGACAGTGTGTTATTGGCTTATCAGTAAACACCTTGGTGGAGTGTCTGCCCTTCCCAGCCGTCCATGAGCTGCTCAGCACTCTCACCTTCATGCTATGGTGAATGTAGCCAGGCCAGGTCCTGCAACACATGCAACCACATTGTCCCATGGCTCAAACATTCAGGGCTTCTCCCCTGAGGCTGTGTATGACTTGGCCTGGCACCAGAGATGGGTGACCTGGCTTGCCCTGTGGATCACTGAATCCTCTAGAGCTGGCCCAGCTCCCCTTCCTGGATTCCCATATCCTATCGTGGCTTTGGATCCAAACCTAACCCATAAAGAGCCCCTTGCAAGCAGCTTCTCTGAGTGCTTGGCCCGTGGCCCGGGCAGGTGAAGTGCAAAGGCCCACGAGTCCCCAGAGCCTGGTGGCAAGGGGAGAGAGCCCTGATTCCAAAGACCTGGGTCCTAGGGAGGCCTAGGCCCTATGTGGCTATGAAACCCTCAAGCCTCCCCTGCAAGAACATCAAATGGGAAGATGCACTCAGCCCCCACAGTAAACGAGAGGGAGGCGTAAAGTGTGGAAAAGTGGACCAAAATTTGGGAGCCTCTCAAAGGTCCACAGACTGCTACGAGAGTAGACACTGGGGCCAGGCGTCCAGGTCAAGCCCTGGTTCACAGCTGTGTGCCCTCAGGTGAGGCGCTTACCTCCTCTGAGCCCTGATTTTCTAATTTAAAACAGTCCATTAATGCAGAAGTTAAGAATGAAACACACTATACATGTGAAGAATAGAACCTACCTACTGGCCATTATTATTTTTTTAAATGAAATACAAAACAAACAGTATTATAAATACTATAGTCTCATATGAAAGCATGGTCTTGTCTGAGTGTACCTGGAACTGCGAACATCACCCCTTTCTGTCAAGCTCTCTGGGGATGCGAGGCCAGAGTCATAAACTCCACTTCCTTGGTCAACTTGACACCTCCCCCCCCCATTGCCCTGGACGGCCATGGTCATTTCCACCGTCAGCCTTCAAGGGACCCTGGCTGAAGCAGGACTCTGAAGGCGGGTGGCCCGGCAAGCCCTGAGTGATACCCAGGTGGTTGGCCCATGGTCCCTTGTGTGTTGCTGTCCCCAGCTACCTGGACAGCCTGGATCGGATTGGGGCCGCCGACTATCAGCCCACTGAACAGGACATCCTTCGAACCAGGGTCAAAACGACCGGCATCGTAGAAACCCACTTCACATTCAAGAACCTCCACTTCAGGTGAGGCCCAGGGGGATACCCAGGCCCTGGCGAGGTTGGGTGAGAGGTGGGAGACAAGCCTCCCAGCCACATCATATCCAGAACACCCAGACATTGCCCTGCCCTGGGGAGCTTTCACACTGGGGCAGGCAGTTAGATCCCAAAGGCAGCTGTCTGTAGGTGTTTCTGCCAAGTTCAGGGGCTGCGGTAAGCAGGGACATTTTCCGGCAGAAGGGTCCTGATGTGTGGCTGGAGGGAGCAATAGAACTGGGTGGACTAAGGAGGGCCAGCCTATCCCCAAGGTGCCTCCTGTGGAGAGGGACAGAGAAGGATCTTCCAGGCAGCCCCTCTAAGGCTACTTGGAAGCAGGGAATAGGGCTGGGAGACCCTGAGGACCCACAGAATCTCAGAGCGAGAAGGGCTGAGAGAAACTCATCCCCGCTCCTGGTGTGTGTTGGGGAACCAGAGGCCTGAGAGGAGCAGGGCTTTCCTGGGCACAGATCACAGCTAGGACCCCAGGGCTGTGAGTGCCTCAGAACAGAGGTCTGAGGAGGAAGGCCAATTCCTCGCGCCCTGCTAGAGTACTGTGCTTCCCCTGGGTAACCTCCATGCTCTGAGGCCTATGAGCCCCTGCCCGCCCCTGTCCTGCCTTCTAGGTATAGCTAAGGGGTGTCAGGTGGAGCAGGAAGACAGAACGGGGGGGGGACGGGGAGGGCAGGGACCTCAGGCAGTAGGCAGATAAGACCCAGTTTCCTTGTCTCCTGCTCACCTGTCAGGAGTTTAGGACAGAGACCTTGGCTCAGCACTGCCCAGCAGGCAAAGCAGAGAATAAGCATTCTGGAGTGGCTCAGAGGCCAAGGGCCACCACCCCTGCAACTCAGATCAGGCAGCAGGAGCCACAGGAGGTGATGATAAGACAAGAACCAGACCAGTTTCTTGGCTCCAAACCCACTCTGATCTTGGCCTGCAGTTGTCCTCTTCTGTCTGGAGGGACCAGGGGTCCTGTCTGCCCAGGGTAAAGCCCAGCCCCCACCACCAGCAGGTGCCTGCCAATAGGCTTCCTGGGTCTAGGAGGCTGCAGGGCTTCCCACTCGAGATTGGGCTCTTACTTCTAGACATAATAGGTCTCACCTGCCCGTAGTCTTGCCCACAGCCCTCGTGTCCCCTGGCAGATGAGGGGAGGAGAGACCAGGCTTTCTTCCGCCGGGGAGGGGCAGGCAGAGCAGAGCTGAGAGCATAGCTTTGTCTACAGCCAGACCCAGGTCAGATTCCAGCTCCACCATGGCTGGGCTCTCACCAGGAGCTTGGATGCATCCTCAGCCTCTCGTTGGCTCACTTCAGCCACCCATGTAACAGGTGAGGGTTCCTGCCAGCCTTCCTTCCAGGTGGGCTAGAGTTTGCCCAGAGCACATGCCCAGAAAGGAACAGAAAGCTAATGTACCAGGAGAGGAGACCTCTCAGAGGCACTGTGTGGGGGCTAACTCAGGTGCAGACACTTAGTAAAATACTTCAGCTGCAAGGGCAGGTCTTTGAGTCACTACATGTGAGCACAGCAGGGTACCGGGACAGACCCCTGGGACAATGATGGCTCCCACCACCCTAGGACTGGCAGTGGCCTGGCTTGCTGTCAGCACCTGGAGGACCCCGGTCAAGGCTCTGAGCCCCATGTACTCCCATCCCCCTGCCCAACAGGGCACACTCAACTTGACTACCAAGCTTCATCCCACCTGCCTGGATCCTGCACCTACCAGCTTCCCTGTCCCCCTGCAGGCTGTTTGACGTCGGGGGCCAGCGATCTGAACGCAAGAAGTGGATCCACTGCTTTGAGGACGTCACGGCCATCATTTTCTGCGTCGCACTTAGCGGCTACGACCAGGTGCTCCATGAAGATGAAACCACGGTGAGTGGCCCTGGGCCTCCTGTACAGAGGGCAGTGCAGAGGGGCTGGCTGAAGAATAAGCCAGCTAGTGCCCGTGCCTTGGTTGCTCACAGCAACTCTGGGGCCCAGCCAGCTGCAGCGGATACGGTTCCACCAGGGCAGGCAATGCTGGCTTACTCCTGTGACTGCACGCTGCTGAGGCAAACACCTCGTGATGCCAGCACAGCAAAGGGGGCTGTGGCCACCCGGCTCAGCACCTGTATGCAAACTACTCACAAGCAGCTCTGCACAATTTGGATCTTGGGCAGTAAGTCCCTCTTTAGTAAACTCAGCAGTGTCACAGAGACCATCAGGCTGGAATGAAATTAAGCAGATCCTTTAACTGAGTGCAACAAAGCAAGGATGTATGTGCAGCAGAAATAGCAGTCCCAGCCTTGATAGCCCTCCCTGGAGCACTAGCCTCAGATGCTGTGGGAGCTGTATGTGGGACCAGGGGAGCTACAGGAGCCAGGTATGGGACTGGGAAAGGCTGCAAGGAGGGGGATGCTGGTGAGTGACAGTCGCAGTTCTGAGGTCCTCCCTTGCAGGATGCCAGACCATGGACCTTTGTCCATGTTGCAGTCAGACTACATGTTCCAGCCTGAGGCTTCTATCTGGCCATTGAGAATGGCCAGACTGGCTTCAGAGGGGGACAGTCATTCGAGAGGTGCAGCCTTTCTGAGCCTAGTCCTGGCTCTGCTACTCACTGGTTTGCTGCCAAATTTAGGCAGCATCCTTTCTGCCTCGGTTACTATTTTCTGTGAAAGGGAGACAATAATAGTACCTGCCTCATGGGGGGTGTTGGCAATGGAGCGAGATGATCCACGTGCAACACTTTGGAACTGTTCCTAGTGCAGCAGCACTGAGCTGGTGACTGTATGGTGGCTGGTGATTGCCCTGAGCCAGCAGGTCCCCTGATGGTCCCTATGAGGGCCGCAGCCTGCCAGGCTGTGGCCCTGTCCCCAGAGCACTCCTGGGAGCAGGGCTTCTGGGCCGTGGGGTTACACCCTGCTTTGAGTCATCACCTTCCATCTGGAGCACACAGAGACCTTCACCCCGAGCCTCTCAAGGTTGGCACTGGGGGTTTTAGGTGTTCTTGTCGTCGTACTGGGGCTTGAGCAAAGCCTGTCTTCTCTCTGGGTCTCAGTTTCCTCTTTGTCTGCCCTGCTGGGTCCCAGGGCTACTGTGAGGATGGGATGGGTTCCAAGGTGCACACTGCAGGGTGCTCTGTTATGGGGAGGAGGAGGCGCCGCCCGAGGAGCTCATGCACAGTGCAGGGGCTTCTAGTAGGTGGGGTGGTCTGGACCCGTGCCGCGCCTTACTACCTTGCCCTTCTCCCGCAGGCCCTGCTGTGCCTGGAGTTGGGTTTTAGCTGTTATTGTTCGCAGTAGCCCCAGTAGGCCATTGGGTTAAAGACTGAGCCTGGTCCTAACTCTGAGGGTGGGGCACGGGTTCCAGTGAGTGTGGGGCTGAACCTGGTGCTGGCCCGTGCAGTGTGACCTTTCCAGTCTCCTTCCTCTCCAGGCGGACTGGCCCTGGTTGCCCAGCAGGGCCTCATCCTGGAGCATTTGCCCTCCCATCTGCCTTGCCTCACTTCCCTTCTTCCCCATCCCCCCATCCTTCTTAACAAAGGCTGGAACGGAGGCCTGGGGAATACCAAACCACGTGGGGGCAAGGTCAGGATGGGTTCTTCCTGGGGTCCTTCTCCCCAAAGCTGGCAACCGTCGCAGCCCAGAGAAGAGCACAGCCCTCCCAGGAAATGGGGATTGGCTTGCAGTCTAACAGCAGCCACAAAGGCAGCCTCTCACCTGGTGGCATTGCAAACAGTATCACTGCTATAGAGCTAAATGGTAACCGTGCGCCGTGGGCACATGCAGAGATGGGCATCTGGGGAATCTGACGGATGTGGTCCAGGGTCTAGTGCCGCCCCTGCCACCTGTGTGCGATCGTGGGCAGTTGCCCCTCCCTACCTGGGGCTCCACGTTCTCCTCTGTAAATGGTGACGATATCAGAAAGGCCTCATGGGTGGTGTGAGGACCTCGGGGCTGAGAGCCATGAGTGGCTACCCCTGGGACTTGTCACTCAGTACATGGCAGCTGCTACTACTACATCCAGATGCCACAGCTAGAGGTCAGGTTGTAGGGTATGTGCACTCTGCCCCAGAGAGATAAGAGCGAGGCCCCAGGAGCTCAGGCCTTGGTCCTTAGCTGGCCTTTCTGGTCAGCCCTGCGAGTCCTTTCCTGGCCTGGGGTGAGAGCAGGGGCTGTCCAAGACCAAGGTATATGGAGGCAGCTCCTGAAGTTAGGTTAGTGGCTGCCACCTGCCACCTGGCCACCCTGTCTGCCGCACCTTGGGACCCTGACAGCCTGGTCCCGGCCTCGTTCCTGCTCTCAGCACCACCCAGCCAGGCCTCAGGCTGCCACAACTTCTCACCATCACTGCTACCACCACCGCCTGCAAGGCCTTATCTTGCCAACCCAAGGCCAAAACCATGAGCAGATTCTGAGAGACCCTCCAAGCCCAGAAGGTATGAAGTGCCTCCCTCCAATCGAGTCCATCAGCTAAGAGTTGAAAGCAGCAGGTGCTCAGGGCACCGCTGGGTGACTTTGCTGTGACGCCTGCGCAGCCCGCCTTGCGCCCGCACTTGGCTCAGGTTCATCCTCACCACCCTGGCCTTCATCTCCAGCCATGCAGTCCACAGGCCCAGGATGGCCTCACCCCTCAAGTTGGCATGGGGGGGCCTCCTTGTGGACTGGCCTAGATGTCCTGAGACTGGTTAAACCGATTTTTCAATTTTTTCCTTTCTCTTTCTCTCATGTTATTTTCCTCTCTGTTTTAATCTATTTTGCTGTGTTTCATCTTGGGGTTCCTCTGGCCCCTCTACCGAGAAACCAGCTCCATCAACCAGTACTCCCAGAGCCTCTCTGGCCCCAGCCATGGCTCAGCCAACCAACCAAACCGTCTAGTCACACACTAAGGCCACAGCAAGATCACCCCCAAGACGCTGTCCCCCTGGTATCTGCTTCCAACTCAGGATTAATTCGAGGATCTCTTAGTCCTCGGTTAATGTTTCCCAACTGAATGCGTGCACCCTCCCAACCTCGCTGTCGAAACCGAATGACACCCCTGTAGAGAAATCTGCATGACCTGCGGTTCCGTGTAGGCGCGTTCGGTGGTGGTTGCGGCCCCTGCCCTCTACATGCATGGTGCATGTCCTCTCCATGCACTGGGGCCTCTCCGGTGACCTCACTGCCCCCGCCCAGGCCAGCTCTGAAAGGGGGCAGCCTTCCCCTACCCTCAACCCTACTCTGCCCCACCCTGCCTGCGTGTGGAATGAAGCAGGGACCACGTCCTGTTTGTCCTGTGGACCCTCCCGTCTCTGTCCCAGTGGCGTGTTCAGCCGCACTGGTGGACCTTCCCTTGGCTTGTCCCACTGTGTCATTGGCTGCGGTGGGTCAGGGCCCTGGGCGCTGCCACCCCTCACTCGCCCCTCCGCTCTGTTGCAGAACCGCATGCACGAATCCCTGAAGCTTTTCGACAGCATCTGCAACAACAAATGGTTCACAGACACGTCCATCATCCTGTTTCTTAATAAGAAGGACATATTTGAGGAGAAGATCAAGAAGTCCCCGCTGACCATCTGCTTTCCTGAATACACAGGTAGAGACCCCTCCCCAGGACCTCGGGAATCCCTGAGGAGCAGGCCCCTTTCTGCAAGCCACCTTTACGATGCTCCTTGGATGTCTGGATTCTACCACACAGAATTTAGCACCGAATAGGCCCCCACTGGGCCTCAGACTGTGGATAGTGAGGGCCCTGGGGGCAGCTAGTAGAGCTTCCTCATCAGGGAAAGCAGGGCTGGGGGCCAGACTCAGCCCCTCACCGGTGCCTGAGCTAGGCAGCCTCAGAGCTGTCTGTAAATGCTGGCTACCTGTGACTGAGGACACTGAGGTGCTGAGGGCTGACAAGCAGAGGCTCAAGGTTTACTCCCCAACAGCGCAGACAGGTCATATGACCTCTCTGAGCCTCAGTTTCCATATCTGTGAGATGAAGATGGTCACTGTGACTGCCTGGCCTCCCTCGCAGAGTCACTATGGGGATGAAAGGAGCTGATGCTCTCACAGAGCTCAGCATGGTACCTGGCACACAGCTAGCACTCTCTCTATTTGCTCTTGCTATTGAGAGTGTGAGTAACTCACAAGCAGCCTTACAACACCTCCCACTTGGGGTTGCTACAAGATTCAAATGATAGAGCTTTGCAAACAACAGAGCCCTGGCTGCCCTACAGAGGTGCCAAGGATGAGAGGCCAGCTCTGTCCATGTTGCCATGGATTTTACCTGACCCTGACCATGGAATGGGAAGGCAGTCTGACCAGGGCCCCTGAGGAGCTACAGGGCCATAGCTGGGACCCACAACAGCCCAGTGCCCAAAAGCACTCTGGAGATGGTCAGGCACTGGCTAGAGAGGTGAGTAGGAGTAGACAGGTGTCCTCAGCTTGACCTGCCCTCAGGCCTGGGCAGCACGAAACAGGGCAGACAGAGACCCAGTAGGGCATGCCTGTGGTCACTAGGAAAGCCCCTTGGCTGACCTCTACTTCCCAGAGAGTGGGCTTGGGAACAGGAAAGCATCACAGCTCTCCTCATACCCTGCCCTTCCCCACGGCCCCTCTCAAGATCAGCCTGACTGCCCTGCAGACCCAGGTTCTACCTGTGTTAGGCCATGTGGGCAGGGTTCAGCCTCCCTTACATGTACCAGCCAGCTTTCTCCCTAGCCATAGTTGGGGGCCTTTGAATCCTGCCTTCATGACCTGGAGTTGTGGCCCATGGGTCAGTAGAACAGGTAGGGAATCAGTCACCAAGGCCAGTTTGGGGCCAAGGTAGGGAAGGAAGAGACCACTAATCAAGGGGGTCTGAGTAGTTAGCTGCAGTCCCAGGGTCACCCCCTCACCTCCAGCCCAGATTTAGTGAAGAGCTATGGTCCAGTAGACCCTTGAGGCCAGGCCTGGTGGCTAGTACATATAAGCCTCAGAGGCTGGCCCCTCTGGGCATGCCAGGCCAGCTTTCCACACAGCGGCCCACCCAGCTTAGTGCTACCATGGCTGCAAACCCACTCTGGCTTCCCTCCCTGCACTCCCTCCATGGGCCATTGCACCTGTCTATGCTGGGTCCACATTCCTGGAGGCTGTCAGACTTCCATACAAAACCTAGGTCCGGTTCTTGTGCTCCTCCCCAAACCAGGAAAGCCTTCTTTCCTGGCCTGCCCTCTGCCTGAGCCTACCTAGGAACCAGAGCAACATGGTGCATGCTGAAGAAGCGACAACTGAGCCAGGCAGTTACCCCCCAAAGTGCGAACTCCTGAAGCAGGAGGCAGCTCAGACAGTTCCTCCCTCCTGGTCCAGCCTCATGGCCAGCTTTGCAGGCACACAGACCAGAGAGGGCCTGCCCAGAGTATGCATCAGCAGGGGCCCACTTGCAGACCAGTGCTTTAAATCTTACATGTGACCTGATAAGATGTTAAGTTTGCATCAAGACTCAGGCCCACATATAAAAGGAAAATAGAAGTTTCATGAAACAGCACTCACCTTAACACAGGTGACCCTCTGGGAGACTGGGTATCACGTTCATTCCTTTCATGATTTTTACACTAGGACTCATGACCCACTGTTGACTTAGCTAAGCCCCCAGGCTCAGGGCTTTCTGGCTGTCTCAGAGGCCCACACTGGGTGGGCACATAGGCCATGCCAGATACCCCACAGACCACCCCTCACCTGTTCCCTGCCTGTCCCCCCTGCAGGCCCCAGTGCCTTCACAGAAGCCGTGGCTTACATCCAGGCCCAGTATGAGAGCAAGAACAAGTCAGCCCACAAGGAGATCTATGCCCATGTTACCTGCGCCACGGACACAAACAACATCCAGTTTGTCTTTGATGCTGTGACGGACGTCATCATCGCCAAAAATCTGCGGGGCTGTGGCCTCTACTGAGCCCTGGCCACCCTGCCCGGCGCCCACCGCCCCACCCAGCCTACTGACCCTCTCTTGGAACCAGAGCTCTACTACCCTCAGACCACTTTTTGCACTTGAGAAAGAAGACACGGACGGGGAGGAGGGAGCGTCCTCCACCTACCCCCATCCCCACTCCTGTGACATCAGAACATGTGGTAACGCGGAGGCAGGGCTGGGGTGCTGTGCCACAGGCCAGGGGCCTCTGCGTCATCTCCACATGTTTCATCTAGAGGCTGGCAGGGGGAGCAAGGGGCAGGGCCGCCGCTCAGCCCAGAATGGGCAGGCCCTGCACTTGACGATTCTCTGGGAATCCTGGAGTGTCTTCTTGTCAGCTGGGGTGGTACAGGTGGCAGGGTGCTGGCAGGTCAGAGGCAGTAGGAACCATCACCCAGCTTTACCTGGGGTCTCTGGTCAAGGGCAGAGCCATCCACAAAAGCCAGGTGGGGACCAAGTCATCTTCAAGTGGGTCTGAGGGCTCAGGCCTCAGCGGGTACCTCCCTCCCGCCCCTTGGATCTGAATCCTTCCTTCTCTGTGTCCTTTCATGGACACTGCCCTCCCAGAGAACACCCCCACAATCCCCTTCTCCTCCTAGGCCTGGAGACACTTCTAAAACTGACTTATCCCAAAGGTAGATGGCAAAAGAGGCTGGAACAGAGGTTAGCAAGAGGAGGAAATGTGGGAGAGGGAGGCGGGGAGCGGGGAGCAGCTCTGTGTTGGCTGTGTTGGGGCCTCCCACCTGGCAAAAGGTGACCCATCTGCTTTCTCCAGTTGCCTGGGGCTCAGGTGGCCACTCCAAGAGGTGCTGCTTTTCCTTTTCATTCACAATGAATTCAACTCAAGCCAGTAGGAGCAGGCAGCAGCCTTTGAGCTGGGGGTTCTGTAACTGGGGGGCTGTGGACTAGGCCCCTATGGCTGGTGTTTCTTTACTCCATCTTGGTGAAGACATCAGGGAGTTTGTCCCAGCACTTGGTGTCCTCCCAGGCCCTGGGGGCAGAGGGGGCAGATGGAAGGTACCAACACCCTAAGGTATGAGCTATGATGGGCTCAATTCAGCTCAAAGACCCCCCCCCAAAACCCCACAAGACGGGGTAGAGTCCTAGGACCCCTTAGAAGGTGATTCACTGCAGACACCCCTGAGCAGAAAAGAGTGGGTGGTTTCTTCTGTGAGCCAGGCCTGGCTGGCCTGGAGTAATCAACATAGCCCTCTCCTTCCTCGGTGCCCAGTAGGCCTGCATGCTTTCCTGGCAGGACCCAGATGAGCCCACAGGCGGGAAAGGGGCTGCCACCTGAGAGGCCTCTGCCTCCCTCCTTGATCCCTCCATCCCCTGCCTCTACTCCAGGTCCCAGGCGGGGCAGGACCCTGGGTGCATGTGCAGCGCCCTAGCCTGCCCCGAAGCAGGGAAGAGCCCTGTGCCAACAGCTCGAGGCTTATTGGTTCAACAGGCACAGAGCTGGGAGTGGTGCACAGGAGATCCCAGGGACCCTCCCTGGTGCCAAATGGCTGTAGAGAGGGAGCCTACAGAAGCTCCTCACTGGTCTGGCCTACAGCTGCTGCCTATAGCAGCCAGGCTGCAAGGACTGCCCTGTCAGCCCAAATCTACTTGTTTGTCCACCTCTTGTTGTGTTTTGGACCTTGTACCAGCTACTGGGATGTGGCAGGAAGTATCCATGTCCTGGCATGAGTGGCCAGTTAAGCCATTTGCTTGATGCTGAAGACAGCAGCACCACCCTGGGCAAGGCCAGCTGGGCCCCTAACACTGGTTCTGACTGTGGCCCCTGACTCAGAAATACCTAGCAAGGGGCAAGGTGCTGGCCAGGCCCCACCTCTGAAGCCATGTCCCTGCAGGTGGAAGCTACTAGCCTACCAGCTCCAGGGCTCTTTGTTACCCCTAACTGGCTCTCACAAACCACAGTGGCACAGTAGCCAGAGCCCCTGGCTGGGCTGAGGACCCCAGACCCATGCATAGGACCAGACCTTCCCAGCCCCCAACCCTAGGCCACCTCGTCTCCAGATGCTGTCCTGTCTCGTTTTCTCGTTGCTCTCCACCTTCCCACCCTCCCTCCCAGCCTGCTGGGGCTGGGGAGAAATCCTTGGCCCTCAAAGGTATCTAGGGAGAAATTGCCTCCCTGTGCACGTCCCCCGTCTCTGTCGTCACCATTAATTCCATGGGGTAGTGATGGCTGAGGGTGGCAGGTGGGTTTTGGCTCCGTCGTGACTATGGATGTGGGGAAATGGGAACAAATGTGGGGTGTTCTCTTATCCGTGTGTGCTACAGGAAGAGCTGTGGTCAGCTCTCAATGTGACTCTTAACTTAGAAGGCTAAGGGGTAACTGATTCCTAGGAAGGATGTGTTTGCCAAACTTGTGGGCAAGTTCTGTGCCCTACACCAATAGCTGTCATAAGAACCAGGTTTTGGCCCTTTTTCTCTGAGTTTCGATAGAGATCCCCAAAGCTCTCTGGCCTGACTGGGGGAAGGGGGTGTGCCAAGGCCCCTGGAGGGGCTCTGTTAAGACTCTGGCCAAGAAGGGCGTGGGGTCTGTCCAGCTCTAAGCAGAGAATACAGTCCAGGTCCTGCCAACAGCTTTAGAATTCTGTGTTCCATGCAGACTCTGGTGCTTGGTACCTGGGACCATGGCAGAGTCCAAAGGTCCTCTGCTTCTGGCCCCTCCCCCAGCTCAGCTCCACACCCCATTGGTGGGAACTGGAGGATCCTTTCCCCATGTACTGCTCTGGGCTTCACTGAGTGTCCCCATGAACAGGAGCAGCCCCAAATCCCTATTTATGTCAGCCCCATAAATAGGCTCTCTGCAAGCCAATTTCACCCAGGCCTTACCCTCGGCCAGCGAGAATCCCGCAGGGGAGATCAGCCCCACTCCCACCTAACACAACACAGTCTGTGGGGGACTCTGGAAGTCCTTCCTTACCCCTAGCCACATCCTTCCCAACCACTGCTTCTTTCTTGGTCTGACCAAGTCCACTCTTCAAACTCAGCAAGTAAATCCACTGCAGTCCAGGATGGCTACTAAGGAACACTCAGCCTCTTTCCTCCAGACCGTGTGTGCCAGACCGTGTGTGAACCACCCGTCCTCTTTTTGAAGCCTGAGGCACAAAGCCTCTTCTGGCTGCCTTGTGCTTCTCTGCGTCTTCTAAAAGCCTTCAGGCAGTTCTCAGGCTCCAGACCTGAGTCTGCAGCTTCATGGCCACTAGAGGTCCAATCTGGGGTGCTAAACACAATCGCCTGTTCAGCCAGTTCCCCCATCAGGCCACAAGTCTGCAGAGAAGGGTCCCAGCAGCCCAGGGAACAGGGCCAAGACATGAGCTGCTGCAACAGGGTCTGTGGTAGGGCTCCCACCCCCTACCTCCACGAGAAGATCCCCAATCCTACCTGCCCAGAGAGTGGACTGGAGCCTCCAGACAGACCCCACTCCAGCCATGAGGAGGCCCCTGTCAAGGACGGGACAGGTTGTAGTCCAAAGTCCTCAACCCCCTATTGAGAGGGCACAGGCCCCCAGCAGAGCCAGCAGTTCTCCTCCCTCCCCCTCCACACGCCCCTTCCCAGCTCTGGGCAGCCGGGCCCTTTGCCCCTTGGTCTTCTCCCCTCCCCAATCGGGTCGGCCCACAATGCGCACCCTGTGCCTTCCCACACCCCTCCCACCCTGCTGCAGCCTGTCTGCTCCCCGCCACCGCACCCTCCTTAGTAGAGCCTTCTCTCTTAGGTGCAGTGGTCCCAACTCCCAGCCCCGCCACCTACACCTACACCATATTAACTGTCATTTTGTAAGAAAAGTGACCTGTTGGTTTAATAAATCTCTAGTTATTGTAATAATTTATTGGCTGCCGTAATGTATTTATTAGTCATCTACCGTTAATAAAAAGTGCCAGCTTTTTCTAGTGTGAGTGTGATGTGTTGTGTTAGTGCCCGTAGAGCTTCTGCCAGGTGCACCCACACGACACAAGTCCTCGTGCCCTGCTCTGGCCTGGCCCAGGGATGGCGGGCAGCCTGGCAGAGTGGGCACAGTCCTGCTGCGGGCAGAAGAACTGGGGTGACTGGCTGCCCTGCCCACCTGTCAGGATTGCCACCAAGCAGAGAGGGAGGTACTGTGTCCTGCGCCAAGCCCATCCCCTTTCCATCCTGGTGTGCGTGGCACCTGCCTCCACGTTGCTGTCAGGCCACTGGCTGCTGCCGCACCACTGCCTGCTGCTCTGGGCTCCACTGACATCTGGAGCAGGTGGAGGATTTGGGGGAGATGGCCTGAAGAGGGTGCCAGTGGCTCCGGCAGGAAAGCAACACAGGCAGGGGCAAGTGGCTGGCGGCTGTCTGTGACTCCTGGCTTCTTTCTCTTTCCTCAAATGATGATGTCTCCATGTGGAGTGTACGCCAGTGTCTGCTTCCTCCTGGGAAGCTTGTGAGGATGCTCTGTGCAGGTTCTGGTCAGTGTGGGAGGGATGGCAGTCAGGCCTGGGGCATGGAGGGGGTCTCAGTGCCGGCGGCTCTCCCAGTGCAGTATCACTCCTCCTCACTGCCCTCCCCAAGTCCATCAGGGATCACTCCTTCTTTGGGGGTTCCCTCCAAGGCCCTCTTCCCTCCAAACCAAGTCTGTGTGTGTCCTCTGCTCCCTGGACCTCTCCTCTGCTCTGTGCCACCCCTGGGCCTGCAGACCTTATTAATGTGTGTGTATCCTCTCTCCCCAACTAGACTGTGAGCTCTCAGAGAGCAGGACGTTCCTATATCCTTGTAGCAGCCCAGCAGAGGGCCTTGCACACAAATGCCAGTCGGCGTTGTCTGCAAGAACCAGTGTGAGCTTGCTCTGCATCTAGAGGTGCCCAAGGCTGTGGAGGGGCCGGGCCTAGGCAGGTGGACGAGGAGCCAAAGGAAGCTGTTCCTTCTTTTCCTCCAAATCTGAGCTCCACAGCCTCTTGAGGAAGAGACCTGCAGTCCCACCCACATGCCAAAGGGGTACAGTCCCCACTCTGGGCTCAGGTCACTCTCATAGCCCCTCTGGGATTCCCATTTAATCCCAGAGGTGCCCCAGCCATATGTCCCTAGCACATCCCCAAGAGTCTGTAGACTGAAGCCAAGTCCGTGTCAGGACAGATATGCAGTTGAATCGGGAACTTTGCTCCAACTGGGTTTGCAGCTCTCTGTTGAGGCGCCTGGGTGCTATAGGGAGGCCTCTCCAGTGCGTCCTTGGGGCCGCAGGACCTCAGACTGAGAGGTGGCCCAGTGGGCCTCCATGTTCACAGCTCCAGGCCCTACACTCAGGTGGGTGGGGCCTGCTCAGAAGCCCTCCGCTGGCCTGTCCTGAGCAGACTCCGTCAAGATAGCACAGGACAAATGCGTCTTGCTTCTCCCGTGGTGGGATCACACAGATGACAGGGAAACTTTCTTGAGTAACTGAAAGGGAAAGGTGCTGGTGGAGGGTGAGCACATGCTGACACCATGAGCTTGCTGAATTTGTTTCTCCGAATAAAAGGACAATTCATTTTCTACAGTCCCACAGGGGGCATAAAGCCATGTCAGTTGTCTAGACCTTTGAGGGGAAACAGAACTCAGCCTGCCCCTTCCACTACCGACTTCAGCCAATAAGGACAAGGGTTTGGGGGCAGATCCCTCAACAGGGCCTTGGTATGATAGCACAGGCCTGGGAAGATCACCAAAGAGAGGACGAGCCTTAGGGTGCGTGGTGCCTGCCACAGTGCTCGTATCTTATTCCCCGAATTCAACTCCTATTTGCAATGCTGATGTTGACCCAGAGAAAGCCATTAATAAGTTCTGGATCTGGGCCAGCGCCTGTGGCTCGGTGGGTAGGGTGCCAGCCCCATATACCCACACCCAGGGTGGCCAGTCAAACCTGGCCCCGGCCAAAACACAGCAAAAAAAGAGCTGGGCGTTGTGGCAGGCACCCGTAGTCCCGACTATTTGGGAGACTGAGGCAAGAGAATTGCCTGAGTCCAGGAGTTGGAGGTTGCTGTGAGCTATGGCGCTACAGCGCTCTGCCAAGGGCAATAAAGTGAGACTCAGTCTCTACAAAAAAAATAAATAAGTTCTGGATCTGGCCCAGGGCTAGTGCAAATCTCTGCTCCTTAAGGTCCCCAGCTGTGCCAGCTCAAGGATTTTTTTTTCTTTCTTTTTTTTTTTTTTTTTTTTTTTTGTTGTTGTTGTTGCAGTTTTGGCCAGGGCTGGGTTTGAACCTGCCACCTCCGACATATGGGGCTGGTGCCCTACTCCTTTGAGCCACAGGCGCCACCCAATTTTTCTTTTTTTGAGACAGAGTCTCTCTCTGTCACCCTGGGTAGAGTGTCAGTAGAGAGCTGTGGTGCCATAGCTCACAGCAACCTCAAACTCCTGGGCTCAAGCCATACTCATACTTCACCCCCACAAGTAGCTGGGAATACAGATGCCTCCCACAGCACCCAGCTAATTTTTTTCTATTTTTAGTAGAGCTGGGATCTCTTGCTTGCTCTGGCTGGTCTCAAACTCCTGAGCGATCCATCTGCCTAGGATCCAGAGTGCTGGGATTACAGGCATGAGCCACCTCACCCCACCTGCCTTAGTCACTTAGTTGCCCAGTGACCCCAGGCAGGTAAAGTGGTCACTTGCTGATAGTGGCCACTACATCTTCTTCACCCTCCTGCTCAGACAGGGAAAGATGTCCGTGGCAGCTACAGCCATTTACTGTTTGCTTGTCTCTGGGGAAGTTCATCTCTCAGTGAATAACGCCCAGTAACATCCTCGTCAGTCCTCTTCTCTTTCCTATTATTTGTTTCAATCTGCTTACTTTGAAATAGAGTTGAGCCTGCATTACCTCTGGGTTTGGGCTCTAGACCCACAAAGCTGGGTTCATGGTGATCAAGACCTGAGAGCTGAGGCAGACTTCTTGGGGGAAAGTAAGGGAGGCTGTTCCTTCCCCAAGGCTCCCCATGCAGAAATGGGTTAGATCACGGAGAAACATGCTCTTCTGTACTGCTGAGAAGCAGACTACCCAGCTGAGTGTGCTTGGCATCCCCAAGTAGAATGAGTCAGCCCTTGCCCAAGGCAAAAGGCTGACCACCTTTGTTGCAGCTTTTTCTGGAGTGCCCATCACACCCATCCATTTGGTAAATGAGCTTGTGTGTCCAAGGCAGCCCTGGAGCCAGAGGAGGCATGGCCTGCCTTTCAGGCACTCCTGGAGGCGGCCCTGGGCAGGGGCATTTTCCCCAGAGGCAGCCCCCAGGAAGCCAGAGGAGCTGGCCTGACTTCCCTCGGAGCACAGAAGAAGCCTAAAAATCCCTCACCAGAAGGCATCCTCACTCTGGACATCCTGGCCCAGGAGAAAAGGTTCAGTCCAGCATCCCTTGCCACTCCCAGGACATTTGCACACATATGCACTTAAGTGCACACACCAATGCAGGAAACCCTCCCATGGCTGAGACTCTGTGGTGGGGACAACTCAGGTCACCCTGTCCTCAGCCTCCCCAGAGAGACATGGTTGGTTCCCATCCAGTCTCTGCCACTGGCCCAAAGGTAACAGGCACTCTGTAAGTCAGAAGTGAGCAGCTCTGTGATGTTAACACCTGCAGGTTCAGCCAGCCTCCCTGAGCAACGGGGGGCACAGGGGCCCTCAGGAGCCCTGAGTAGCCGAGTCTCTCTCTTGAGCCTAACCCTCCTCTTCTCTCTCCCTGTCTCTGTGTCTCTCCCTCTTGATGTCTGTCCTGCTCTGTCTCCTCCCTGCCTGGGGCTGCAGAACCGCATGCACGAGTCTCTCATGCTCTTCGACTCCATCTGTAACAACAAGTTCTTCATCGATACCTCCATCATTCTCTTCCTCAACAAGAAAGATCTCTTTGGTGAGAAGATCAAGAAGTCACCTTTGACCATCTGCTTTCCTGAATACACAGGTGGGTGTTGTGCGTCCCTGTGCAGCAGGAAGCAGGGACCCGTGGGCTTGGGAACAGGTGCTCGGCCAGCACCATTTGGGCTTGCTGGGGAGAGGCACCCAGTGCAGGAGTGGGTGTGCAGAGAAAAACGGATTGGGGCTGCCACAGGCTTGGTCCTTCCCAGGACTCCAACCTGAGTGTGGTAGGAAATGGCCCCTCCTGAGCCATGCACGTTGTGATCTAGTGACTCAGGAGTAACAGGGTAGGTCAGGAGCAGGGGGCAGAACAGGACTACAGGCTTCCTGTTCCGCTATGTCCTGGTCACCCTCTAGAAGAGGTCTCAGGACTTCAGGAGAACCTCTCCTTACCTCTGCCAGGGCCACTGCTGGACCACATGGCACTGTTGCAGGAAAGAGGAAAGGGAGACACAGCCTGGGCTCCATTTCAGCCCCCACCTGCCTTCTCTATGCTCTGCCTTGGTGCACAGCACATACTTGTTGTGCAGCAGCCACTCCATACCCTCTCCTCCATCCCTGCTCTTTCCCCCAAATCAACCTTCACTTCACTAGCCTCCGCCATCCCTGCCATCCTGGCTTTGGCCTTCTCTTGTTCTTTGGGAACTGTATCGTAGATCCCACACACACATAGGTCTTTCCAAATAGATTCCACAGGGCAGACCAACTCTGTAGCACTGCCACAGGCTAGGACCAGTGCTGGTGGGGTACCATAGCCCTTGACCCTCTAAGGATAAAATTTCTGCAGGTCCCTGGGGTGAAGTCATCTTTGCATGCTAAGAACAGAGGCCCAGGACCCTGCAGTGGAGGAAGATATGTGCTATCCTCCCGCCAGCTAAGGACACAGGCTGGCTCAGTGGAGCCCACTGACTGACATAGCCCTAGGGGCTACGCAGGTCTCTAGACCCAGTCATGGGGCTCCCAGATCCCAGTAGGCAGTGATGCAGGTCTCTCCACCCTTCTCCCCTACCGGGGTTAGCCATGTGAAGAGGGCCCACCAGCGTATTCTGGGTGCTGCCTGTGAATCTGTGAGGTTTCTTCCCATCCTAGGGGGCAAAGAGGGAGATGAGGCTGGGGGCTGTGTCCTGCACCCAGGGCTCTGCCCTGACAGATGCCAGGAGCACCCAGTCTCCAGCAGGGTGGGTGGCCAAAGTAGCCTCTAGAGCCAGACCACCTGAAACTCTGAGCAAATTAATCACCCATGCCTCAGTTTTATGTGGGGTGGCTATAAGGATAACTGGGGGGAGGGGTGTTCTACACCAAGACTACATAACCACTGGCTGCTGTTTAGAGGATGGCAAACAAGGTCAGGGGGGATTGGCCATGGGGGAGGTGCCTGCTGCAGGCTGGAGAGAGTGCAGGAGAGTACTGGACAGCCTCTCAGGGCTACCATGGGGCCAGGGAGGTACCTGTCAGTATTGGGCAAAGCCAGCTGCAGCCCACCCTCTCAGCAGCCACATTGACTTCACCTCTCATAATGAAGTTATGGTGCCAGGATGAGGGGCACCATAACTTGCCCCTGCCAGGCCCTCTGAGGCCAATGCTGTGTAGTGTTGAGTGCTGGACACCCCAGAAGGTGCCCCTAAAGTCAGAATTTAGGAAGCATCTCAGTTCTCCAGGGCCTTCAGAGGATCCAGTCTCAGTTCAGACAACACAACACATGACAAATGGTCACTAATACAGTGGCCCCATGGGGCACAGGCCAGTGGGGACACAGAATAATTGAAGGGCAAAGGGGGACACTGGCTGACTATTTCGGGATCGTGTGGGTCAGCATGGCCCAGGCAGCAGTGGGGCTGTGTAAGGACATTGGACTCTGCCAACACAGAGAAGCCACCATCTGGATGGGATGCCAGGGGACACTTTTACCATGGTCTGTGCTCCTGTCTTGGCTCTCTGTGGACAGGACACTCCTCAGCAGGGTCCACGTCAGCCACTTGTCTAGTTCTGATGGCTTTCCTGTGGGCCTGGCACTCCATGTGCCCTCACTCTTAGTGTCTCTACAATGAAGCCCTAAGGGCATGGCTTGGCCTGTGTGTCTGGGCTGCTCACACCCCAGGGATGCCCGCCCCCCCTACCCTCATATTCACTTATCACTGGCCTGGAGTCAGGCTTCTCTCCCTCTTCAAAAGGAAAGGAAATCCTTGCTGCAGAAGCCTCCAGCGCCCTGAGCCAGTCCCATCCTGGGGCTCACAGCCTTGGTCTGCAGATGGAACATGAGGCAGGGCTGCGTGGGGCACGGGGGAGGGACCATCCCACACCAAAAACAGCATACTGTTTGCATGCTGGACCAGATCCTAGTGGCACTGAGGAAAATGGGGCATCTTCCTTGTACTGGGCTTTTGTGAGCTTGTGTATTGATCCATGTTTTATGGTATTTAATTGAAAACTGTCGGCTCGGCGCCT
>NW_003852453.1:8756720-8761360 GCF_000181295.1 Otolemur garnettii
CTTGGGAGGCGGAGGCGGGAGACTCGCTTGAGCCCAGGAGTTGGAGGTTGATGTGAGCATGATGCCATGGCACTCTACCCAGGGGGGTAGCTTGAGGCTCCGTCTCAAAAAAAAAGGAAACTGTCTACATGGCAGAGCCACAAATGTAGCTAGTTGTAAAAATGTCCTTCCATCACCCACAGATATGCTCCGTTATCCCCACCCAGCCCCAGCCAGGATCAAGCTGGTGGGGAGAATGGGAGCCCTGTTGGTGTCACACGCACTGATACCTACTTCAGCCTCTACCTTAGGGACACCAACGCTCCCACATCCTGGTCACTCACCAAGAATCAGAACTGCTCAGAGATGCTCCCAGCCCTGCCGAGTGACCCCTCCTTAGTGGAACCCAGGGAGGAAGGAAAGAGGGTCCCACTCAGCAGCCCCCACACGTCCTGTGTCATCACCCTGTCAGTCGACTCCCTCATCAGACTTTTATTTTCTTGGTTTATTAGAAGCAGCAGAATTGGCTTAGACCTTGGGGAGGTGTCTTAATTTCCTCTTCTAGAAAGTGAAAGAGATAATCTGTGCCCACTGCACTCTCAGGGCTCCTAAGAGGATCCGATAGGAAATAGCAAAAGATCTTGCTAAGTCAAAAACCAGGCAAAGGTTAAGCCTTGTGAAGCTTTTAATTTAAAATGTCACTACACCTTGGAGAAGCATGTCCCCCTGTTCCCTTCCTCTGTCTCACCCCACTTCGGGAACATGCCACAACCCATTTCTCTGCTTCCAAGTCCCCAGCCCTGTCCACCCATGGCTCTCACAGGCCCTCTGCCCTGTTCTTCTGTGTCTCGTTACAGGCCCCAATACCTATGAAGATGCAGCCGCCTACATCCAAGCACAATTTGAAAGCAAAAACCGCTCACCCAACAAAGAAATTTATTGTCACATGACTTGTGCCACAGACACGAATAATATCCAGGTGGTATTCGATGCCGTCACCGACATCATCATTGCCAACAACCTCCGGGGCTGCGGCTTGTACTGACCTCTTGTCCTGTATAGCAACCTATTTGGTAATGATTCCAGCACTCACAAAAAAGCTTGCGTGCGCACACACAGACACACACACACACACTCCACTAACAAATGCAAGTTGGTAAATAAACTTCAAAGAGGCATAAGAAAACCTTATATGTATACAAATATATATTTAAAGTATCTTTTTAGTTTGTACTAGAAAGAGCTGCGGACAGAACTGACCACCATCCCCTAGCTCCTGGGACAGCACGGGAGCATGCACGTGTGTGCGTGCTCACACTCACGCTCACACACACATCGTGATGGGAGCTATTAAGGACGGCCCAGGGTTTCACTCTGAGCCTTGTTTCTGTGTGCAGGGGGCGGGGGCAGAGCAAGGCCTGGCTTTAGCCCGGTTGGTCCTCTAGGTACCCCCCCCCCATAAAGCTGTGTGCTCTCAGTTCTGTCCTGCTCTTGTGTGACATCCAAATCCTTTAAGAAACGGCCACTGCCCTCAGCACTTCCCTGCCCTGTACTCCCAACGACAGAAAAATTCAAGGACTCTTCTCTTTTGGGTGGTGGTAGTGGTTTAATGTCAGGAATTTTGAAGAATCATTTCTCCAACCAGCCCAATATCTCCTGAGTTTCTTTTATTCATGTTAAAAAGGCAAGAGTCAGAGAAAGGGGAGACTTGTTCTGCTTTCTAGAAACAGCAGAGGGGAGGGCAGAGTTGAAGCCAGCCCCTTCCAACAGGGCCTATGGGAAGGAGGGGAGAGAGGGGACTGCGTGGCCAAGGAGGGATGGGCTTGTAGATCTGGCCAGGGTCAGGGTCTCAGGGATGAGGCTTTCCAGGGCACCTAGGCTGGGGCTCACTGGGGTTCTTACCCTGATGCTGCCTGCCTCACCCCACACCAGCACTCGTAAAAATGTTTTTTGGTTGGTTGGTTTCTAAAATCAAAGAAAATGGTCAGACTGGACCCCTTATCTCTCTCTCTACAGACCGCTTCACGGACTCTTTGCTGTTGACGTTGATCTCCTGGTAGCATGACCTTTTGGCCTTTGTAAGACACACAGCCTTTCTGTATCAAGCCCCTGTCTAACCTACGACCCCAGAGTGACTGACGGCTGTGTATTTCTGTAGAATGCCGTAGAATCCGGTTTTAGTTGAGTCTTTACATTTAGAATTTGAAAGGAAAAAACATTTCTCATGTGCTTTGTAGCTTAAAAAAAAAAAAAAGGAAAGGAAAACTCACCATCTCATCCATATTTCTTTTTCTTTAAAAAATAAACACATCTGCACCCACGGCCCCCCATCCCACCTCACGGTGTGGGCCCCCCCCCCGCACCCCTGCTGAGGTGCTGGGCCTACCTGCTGCCGTGGGCTCCTCTGCGGTGCATTGGTCATCAGGAGTGTGCCTGGGCAGGGCTTTCCAGAATGCCCCAGGCCACCGGGACACCATGGATGCCACCGAGCGGCGGCGGCAGCTCCCACTCGTTCTCCCCGGCCCTAAGCCACTCCAGCCACACACTCACTCCAGGTTTGTACAGAAAAAGCACAGCTCTCACTGGCCAGTAGCTGCCAAACAGAATACAAGAATATCCCATCATCAGTGGAACTATAGCCCTCTGGGAACCAATTTGCCCACTGACCCCCCCTTTCTACATATTTCCTTTTTATTTTTTATTTTTTTGGTTTTGGGGTTTTTTTCTTTTGGGTAGTTTTTTTTTCTGTCCTGATGAGTACTATGTATTACATAGCAGATCCGCTCTCAAGAGTCTTTGGGAAATGGGGTTGTGGTTCTTTTCCTTTGACACCTTACAGGTCTCCCGCCTCCCTCTCGTGTGTGTGCTCCCTCTCCGCCTTTTCCTTTGTTTCACTGACCTGTGTTCTCTCTCTCATGTGGGGATGTTCGTGCTGCAGATAAAAAGAACAACAAAAAAAAAATTTTTAAATACCACAAGATGGAAAAAAAAACCATAAAAATTTTAAAAACAGATGGAATGTAGTGTTTACATTAAAGCCACCATTTTCACGATCAGTCCCTATGTCATTTCTACTTTGAACAGTATCCAAACCCCAAACCTCTTCACAGTTTCACTTTTCAGACTTAATATTTGCTGAAGAAGACCAGTCACAGCCATTTCAAATAAAGAGGAGGCAAAATGACAAAACACAAAAAAATTAAAAAAAAATTAAAAACTTGGAAAAAAAAAAGGAAAAAAGAAAAAAAAAGCCCACGGGTCTTTCTAAGCCTTTCTATTCCCAATCGGTGAGGTTTCTGTGATATCTTACACACTGCCAGTCTACTTCTCTGACTAATGGAAAATTCATGTGTAGCTCAATAAAGAGAATGTTTGTCTGTATTCCTGAGTCTCTCACCCTCTGCCTTGCAGACCTTGGTTATTTGGGGCGGGCTTCATTCTGACAGAAAAGGTAAAGGGGGGCCTGACTGGTGGGTAAGGAGTCCCCCCTCAGTGCTGTCCCTGGGGGCACCAGCTCAGAGTGATTCTGGGGACACTGAGGAGCAAGACCAGGGGATGGATGGGCTCTCTCTGCCTGTGGACACCCTCTTCACCAGCCCCAACCTGCCGCCAGCTCCTCTGCTCAGCTGCTGCTGTGTAGAAGGCAGGGTGGAGCTGAGGACTAGAAAGAAGAAAGTGGAGGGAGGGCAGGTGATCCCACATCTCCTGCTCACACAGGGTCCCCTCTGTTTCCAGGGTTGCACTACAGTAGGAGAACAGGTGGTCCCAAGAATGAGGCCACGCTGCATGGGCCCGCTGCACCAAGTCGCATCCGCTCACACACACGCACACAAGCTCCAGGACAGCCAGCCTGGCCGGGATGTTTTCCTTTGGTTTTGCCTCGCCACAGTAGGCTTCAGAGGACAGAGGGCCTTCAAGGGCACCTGGATGCAGCAGGCACAGGAAGCCCCCTGCAGGCCAAACACACAAAGGGTAACTGCAGCCTGGTGCTCCCGGGAGTCTGATCCGTGTCCTGCCAGGGGGCCGTAGGTCTCTTCTAGATCACCAAGCGTTTGCTATGATAAATCAGTGGAGACTGGGGCCTGGAGGGACAGCAGCCCACTGAAGTCCTTGCATCACGTCTGTGTGCTGCTCATTTTAGCAAAATCCACTGTCCTGCCATCTTTTGTGAGCTGGGGGAGCTTCTGGGAGGCCAGCTAATTGGAATTCTTTCCAAACCCCCAGTAAAGGGGGACTTATCAGCTCAGAAAGGCCTCTCCCTGGCAAGTTCCAACGGTCTTTTGAATCTAGCTGGGCTGGAGGTTGGGGTTGATAGGGTTTCAGAGGTTGTGGAACAAGAGGTACGTTCCTTTCTGTTGTGAATTCACAACCAATCCAGGCAGCCCTTTAGGCCTGAGGGCCATGCCTGTTGGCCGGGGCTTCCTCCCAGCTCTCCTAACCCATCACCCCAGCTTGTTACCCACAGACAGAAGCATACAAACTCCAATCTCTACTGATGGATTTGCAGTCCAGGCCACAACTTGACTTTCTAACACTGGTCTTGGGGGATGACTCAGGATCCAGGTGAAGGCTGAAGGAAACCATATTTTGTACATAGAGCATACTTGAATTTCTCTAAAAATGAGCCAGTCTGACAGGGTTCTTTCCCAACTTTTTTTTTT
>NW_003852453.1:8761524-8762805 GCF_000181295.1 Otolemur garnettii
GTTGTTTGGCAGGCCCGGGCTGGGGATTTGAACCCGCCACCTTAGGTGTATGTGGCTGGCGCCTTAGCCGGTTGAGCCACAGGCGCCGAGCCACTTTCCCAACTTTCAAATGAGATTTGTAGATGAAACCAACATGTTTCTTTGGCTTATTTATCTTAAAAGGGAGGAAGCACTTTGGAAAGGATGCAGGGAAAAAGACCAATAAAATCAGAACAAGGAGCACAGGGGCAGAAGCTTTACTGTAAAACATTTAAAAACTGCACAAGTAGTTCTAATGTGCAGCCAGCATTGGAGCCACTTCTAACCTAAGGGTGGGAGTGGGGCAGGAGGGAGGCTCCAGGTGACAGCAGACCTCCGAGGCCAGGCAGACAGACGTTATTCCTTGACAACCTTTGGACAAGGCCCTGGCTCCCTCTTACATGTGTCTTGTCTCAGCACAGCTCTGATTTCCCGCCTGTGGCGGGCCAAGTCACATCACAGAGGTAAAGGCTGGCTCAAGAGGGAATCAGTCCAGGAGGCCACCCCAACACATGGCATTCACATCACCATGGACCATTATTCTCCACATACATAAGAGCCTCAAAATATGAGGAAAACAATAAAAATTGAGAACCAAGAAGTCAACAAAATAGGGTCAATCAGAAAATGTTGGGAGCAATACAGACTAGTTCCAAAAGCAACCAGAGAGCAAGGACTTAGCTGCCACCCACCGAGGCCCTGACTGCTCTATGCTGCGTCTATATAAACTGAGCCCTCAGCCCGGCTGTGGTTGTGCTACTCCAGCAGGGGCCAAGTGTGCTGGCCAGTCACCTGTCCCTGCAGCCATCCAGCACAGGTAAAGGGGACCTGGGATGGGGGACCCCCCCCAGTATCTGCCTCTGTCCTCAGTACCTGTCCCCAGTTGCCCCAGGAAGTGACAATGCCAGGAGACTTCTATAGTACCTGAATCCTTAACCATCCAGGTGCCAACTCCAAGGGTGGTTTAGGACTTCTGTTCTTAGCCATTTTAAGTTACTGAAGGCATTTCTCCTGCTCTGATCACTATCATTACTGTCCCCCAATGTTTTAAAACCCTCTAAAATTGACTCCAAACAATTTTCTCTTCTTATACATCTGAAACATAAGAACATGTGGAATCCAGTGTCTTTAATTAGCATGCAACATGCAAAGTGTAACATAATTCAAAGAGAGTAAAACAAGCTTTTTCTCCCCACTTAAAAACAAAACAAAAAAAAAGATGAGGGGTTGGCAGTGCCTGTGGCTCAAGGAGTAGGGTGCCAG
>NW_003852453.1:8762890-8768242 GCF_000181295.1 Otolemur garnettii
AAAAATTTGCTTCTGCCTTCCCCAAATAAAAAGCTACAAAAAAATAAAAGCCCCCAATAGAAAGGATGACAAGAACCCTCCAACTGAAATGGTATGCTCAGCATCAAAGTGGAAGTGTGATTTCACAATGGCGCCTCTGAACAAAGCTGCCTTAGAGTTCCAGCCACACACAACACACTAGAAGAGTTTGCTTTTTATTATTATTATTTTACAATAAAAACAAATAGCTATGCTCTCAGCAAAACAAATTAAAAAAAAAATCACAGAAATTTACTAACAGCATTTCAAGGTAAGGCTTTTGAGAGATTTATTGAAATAAATTACCTCTGCCTAAATATCCACCTATTACCCTTTTTTCAATTACTTTCCAACATTCTAAAAACTTTCAGTTATGTAAAATATTCAATTTTGCCAATAATTTTGGATAATACTGGATTTTTTCCAAAAGGACTATCATAAAACTATGTTTCCAAACATTAAAAGAACTTAATCCAGTGGGACATAAAACTCAACTATGTAACCTATGATTGCATGTTTCAAATCCTTAAAGTTAAATGTGTGAAGAATTTGAAAAGATTTGGGACCTGGGTCTGCTCCAAGACATGTGCATTCAACATCCTACCTTTCTACATTAAACCAACAGGAATAAAATTAAGAAAATGAAGGGCTCCAGAGAAGATACAAAAATTTTCTTTTATTCTCCTATAAAGCCCTCCAAAACTTGCTCTCCCAATTTGCAAGGCCCATATCTTCTCTAAGAACCAAACCCACAGGCTCGGGCAACGCCTAATTTACTGGACCCAGGAATTAAAACCATAAACCAAAGCTTGCTGCATGACCCTTTCCCCATTCGGAGGAATGGAGAGGAAAAGCGGAGGAGCGGAGAGACACACAGAGTGTACTCAGGAGATGCAAGAGCACCAGAGTTAACGGAAACAAAGCCGGCTTTGGACTGGGGGCTCAGAAAGTCTGTCCCAAATGTAACGGGACAGGGGTCACCTCTGCGTACTCCGCAGCTCTGGGCTCTCTCCTCCTCTGCTCCAGGTATCAAATCAAGAGTTCTTCCAGGACACCCCGCCAGCTCAAGGGTCCAAGAGCCCGTGGGTGTGGCCTCTGGCACATTCTGCTTGCTTCGACAAGGACAGAAGCAGTTGACAGCAGATGTGGCCCGTGGTGTGGAGTCAGGCTCACGCTGCGCTCTCCCCACACACGTTCTTCCTGCTCTTCCTGCCAGGAGTGGCACTCAGGACACCGCCTTGGCTGAGACTTACGCATAGAGCAGTTATCAGAGCTGCCCACTTCCTGAGTCGCCCCCACCCCACAAGTCCAGTCAGTGCCAGAAGATACCAAGCCTAGAGTTAAAATGTGCAGTGTTTCTATGGGGAAGAGAACTGTCACGTAGAAAGTATTACAAAGAAGGATTAAATTTGTCAGCGGTCCAAACACTGTAAGACCACATGCTTTATACAGCGGCAATGCAGTCGAGCCCGCTCCTCCGACAGCGGGCAGAACTGGGACAGGCCTCTTCCCTCCAGCACGGGCCCCAGAGGAGCGGCTGCGGCAGGCCAGGAAGCGCTAGGAGGTCTGCTGCTTCTGAAGTCTTCGTTCGGCGGCAGCAGCCAGCATCCTTCGACGCAGGGTCACAGGGTCAGAGGACGCTCCTTCTGAGGGGAGAAAGCTCTCTGAGGCCGTGTCATCTTCAGAACTTTTGTTTAAGAAACGCCTATGAAAAGAAAGTCACATGAAAGAGACGTGAAGCTCTGGACCACATGTGGCATGCTTCTGTATTTTAAATTTCTCCATTTTCCAGGCACCTTCAGGAAGTTGTCACTCAGCACCAGCCCATGAAAAAACATCTATACCTCAAGAGCTGAGTGGACGTTCCCTTTACACCAGGGAGATGCCTGTCAGTGGGCTGTTCAGTGACACCCCTCCTGCCCATCCCCTCCCCACTCCCAAGACAGAGTCCCCACAATCACAGTTTGTGCTGGGCACAAAACCCACCCGAATGAATACAATCCTGGCCTTGTCCTCAAGAGTGGAAACAAACCCTCCATCCATCCATAGGACACAACATGCCAGAGCTACCATGCTGGGCTGAAAGGCAGACTGGCCCAGAGAGAGGACTGGAGAGCCAGGGCCTGGCCAGTGTTAATCTCTCCAGGCCTCAGTTTCTCTAGCTGTAAGTCTGCCAAAAGGGTCTGACAGAGCTCCTTCTTAGAGCAGTTACAATCTACAATGGCGATTCTCAACCTGTGGGTCGTCACCCCTTTCACATGGGTCACCTAAATATATCCTGCATATCAGACACTTACATTTCATAACAGTAGCAAAATCACGGTCATGAAGTATCAATGAAATAATTTTATGGTAGGGAAACACAAAGGAACTACATAAGGAACTGTATTAAAGGGTTGCAGCACTAGGAAGGTTGAGAACCACTGATCTGCAAGGACTCAGAATATGCTGGCATGGAAACACTTTCCACGCAAGTATAGCCAAAGACATCCAGAGGACACAGTGACGGCACCAGCCCAAGGGAAGTCACCAGTCGGACCCAGTGTTGCCACACTCACTTGTTCTTTTAAGAGACTTGTAATCTGAGTTTTCAGGTGACATGTAATGGCTTCTCAATGCTGAGATCTGTTTAACAGAGATGTGAACCCAACAACAGCCTTTAGCCCCGAGATCTGACGTAGGGTTTATGCCAACTGGGACTGGAGAACCAACTCACTTTCGAGCTTGCTGCAGGAGGTCGTCCTTACGCTGAACCAGCATGCGCTGTCTCTCATCAGCGGACTTGGAGAAGCGGCTTCCCCGAGCCTCAAAGTCTTCCACCTCGCTGGGCTCCACTTCCACCTCGCTGAAATCCAGTGTCTCTTCTAGACGAGGACTGAGGTCCAGTGGCACACGCTCAGTCTGGACAAGGCGGGGAAATAAGGAGGCAGGCATGAGCACAGGCCTCCCCGCTAAGCGGATTCTTCAAGCACCCAGAGCACACCCTGGATAGGTTCTCCTGGACTCGGAGTCTTCTAATGATGTATAATCCAACTATAGATTTATCTGTACATGAAAATTTTAGCCTAGCAGTAGATTTGAAGAAGTCCTACTAGTCTCTACTATCTCCTATTGGCAAGGTGGAAGCAGCCCCTATGTCACTTATTAATGACAGCCACTGCTTCCAGAAGAACCTCGACACACCCTGGTGGGGAAGGCAGTACCACCCGACCCCCGAGCCCGCATGCAGCAAGGCCCACACACCAAAAACACAGAAACACAAAGACAGGATTATTTGGTTTTTATTTTTGGACTCATAACAAAGTGCTCTGAAAGAATGGTAACTGACTTAGCAAATGGAAATTACAGAAGAGGAATGGGAGCTGAAGCCCCCTGGAGGGGTAAGGATATGGGGGAGTGGATTCCAGACAGAGGGACTGCTTTTGTTAGGATGGCCACCTCAAGACCCAAAAGTGGTTTCCAAGATAGCACACTTCCCCTGCCTCTGACGGGCTTGGGAGGTCTGGCTTTGGAACGGTGCACTCAAGCACCTGGAGACCTGAGATGGACAGGGAGGTGCAGGGAGAGGATCTCCTTAACCTCCACCCCCTACAGCACTCGAGCCAGTCCATTCCCAGCTGGGTTTGGAGGTCCAGGCACCCACCTTGGGCTCCCGCTAAAGCTCAAGGTGACAGGGATGGCTTAGGGGAGCACAGTTCCTTTCTCCTACAGGGCCTGAGAGCCGTCCCCAGGGAAGTGAAGGCACGAGCCACACCATGGACACAGCCTAACTTGTTAATCTTTAACACCAAGATGGATACAGAACACAGCCTTCTTTTGTACTCTTGCCCTAAGCTTCCCAAACATCAGGACTAAAGAAGACCATTGCCAGGGTCCCACTACTCCTCTATAATCCCATGGCCTCACTCTTGCTAGTTGGCTGATCTTACCTGAGAAGAACTTTCTCCCTCTTCCTGGTCATTGCTTGGCCTTTCCAAAGGACTGTTTAAGGCAGGTCTAATGCTCTCTGACCGCTGAAAGAGAAACAGCACCACAAATAGTCCAGCGTCACTCAAAAATTAAATAGATGCAGAGAAAAACCTGGAGTGCAAAAGCAGCTTTGGTCCCTAACAGCCTATAACTTGAACAAAGTCTACCAAATCAAAGAAATTAACATGCTACAAAAATAAAGGCCAGAAAAAGGGGCCTGAGGCCTAGAGTTCCTCCTTGGAGGCTTAGTGACTGGCTAACATAGTTGCCCTTCAGTAACACAAACGTACCAGACAGAGAGCAATGACAACAGAGGACGACACTAACTGGACACTCAACTTTGTGGATGGCACCAAGAATTACCTTCTAACTTTCTATGAAACAGGAGCTGCTGTTCTTCTCGTTCTTAGCCAATGTAAGATGTTAACCACTGCCACAGATGCTGTGGGGTCTGGCCACATCCCTGGAGTCTTATCTTCTCAGTGGGGGCTAATTTCTGTATTTCCCTGCCTAGGCACTTTCTCTAGCTGCAAGAGGTAACTTTGCCACTCCCCAGAGGCACCCCTCAACCAGTGAATGACGGGAATTAGTGTATAAACACCCCAGCTTCACATCTCTCTGGAGGGGTAATTTGTTCTACACTGGATTCCAGAGGCCCCAAGTGGGAGGGACCTTTAGTCACCTAGGTGGTAACTTGCTTGACAACTAACTCTTAATTGATCAAATTCCCTTCCCTGTCCTAGTCCCTACTTACTACCAGTGGTTTCTGGGATTACATCCCAAATTCACTATTTGTATCTGAATCCTTGTTTCAGGGTCTGCTTCTGAGGAAATCCACAGCCAGCAGCCAGGTCACACAGCTGAGCACTGGGGCACCACATCTGGTATCTCAGCCCATCTGATGGAGTCCCTGCACCCTCCCTCTTTAAAGAGTCTCAAGTTTTAGAATTTTATTAATAGATTTCCATATAGTTTTGAATACTGAAACTGAATAATTTTTCACAGATTATTCCTTGGTCATATATAAATTCCTTTGTCCTGCCAGAAAACTCATTTAAAATATATTAACCTTCACATATTCTTGGTTATGTGATAGGCCAGAAAATCTGATCTTTTCAAAAATCAAAAATACCACCTCAGATAGATGTGAAGGTACCTAACTGAATACTACACAGATGTGCAAAGCCAATTAGGGGCAGATGCCATCATCTCTGAGAGCAAACTGTAGGCAAACTATAGCTAGCTGAAGGCCAAATTCACCCTTCTGCCTATTTTTATAAATAAAGTTTTATTGAAACAGTGTTGCTCATTCATTTACATTTTTTCCCCCTTGGGAAAGCTTAATTTTTTTTTATTACCAATTTA
>NW_003852453.1:8768575-8786604 GCF_000181295.1 Otolemur garnettii
AGCCATCATTGTTGTTTGGCGGGCCCGGGCTGGGGATTCGAACCTGCCACCTTAGGTGTATGTGGCTGGTGCCTTAGCCACTTGAGCCACAGGCACAGAGCCGCCCCAACAATTTAATAAACCAAATTATTACATTTTACAAATGAGAGACATTTTATGAGATACAACATTGATACAAGATTTAGTCCCTCAGGGCTGGGCAGGGAACCCCCATTTTTCAGGCTCAGGTAAGCTCAGACATCAGACTCCCATCTCTAGGAATAGATACGGTGCAGGCCATACCCTCTGAGTCCCAGCAAGTCATGAACAAAGCAACATTTACATATTTTTAAAATGCTTCATGAACTTGCATGTCATCCCTGTGCAGGGGCCACACTAATCTCTGTAGTATTCCAATTTTAGTGTCCATGCTGCCCAAGTGAGCACCTCATTTCCATAGTGTCCACAGCTGTTTAGTGCTGTAACAGCAGAGCTGAGAAGCTGGAACAGAGACTGCATGGTCTGCAAAGCCTAAAATATTTATTATCTGCCCTTTACAGAAAAAAGTTGTTAATCTTCAACCAGTAGGAACCAGTGCCTTGACCTCCTAAACTGGCAAGGACAGGCAGGTTCACATTGTACATCTGTACAAAACATGACCTCAAACAAATCTGTCCTTATCCTTGGCAGGTCTGCCCCCAGTCATTACTTAGGAAAGTTAGGGAGTTATCAGAATCTCTGCATTAAATCATAAGTGATACTACATATTCAGTTAAGTGAAAAAGTTAATCTAGAGGATTAACTCTTTGGGAAGACAAGAGTCAGTTTGCCATGCTTAAAACCCCAGTTTTACCTGTGTGGGAAAAGGTACTTGAATCCGTCCTTCTAAAATGTTGTCTGTTGTGATTTCAACCGAGCGTGTCAGCTGTAGGTCCTGCAGCACAAGGTGGTATGGGACCTGGGGAAACATCTCTTGAATCTGATGAGCCTACAGGAATACAGATAAAAAGACAGAAACGTCCACTCTCAACAATTACTCATGAGGCTTGGTGCACGGCAGACTTTGGGCAGTGAATTCAACATCATGACTCAAAAACACAGCTAAGGAAGCCACTCTACTCTGCAGATCACCCTCAAACGGTAGTCCTTATAGTAGGATGTCAACAGGCAACTGGGACAGCATCAATTTCAAAATAAAAAAGCACAGAAATCCAGCTGGATCCCAACACAAGGTCAACTAGAATATTTTAGTTTTTTAAAGTACTCGTTTTAAAGCACTGTGTATCTTGAGTATAAAAATGTGTTCTCCTTAAAGATATAATTCCTAAAAGGAACAAACCTTTTAGGTATATAACATAAAAGATATACCTTTTATGCATGTAACATGGAAGAAATTCAAATGCATCATGCCAAGTGAAAGAAGTGTGACTGGAGGATTCCATTTATGTGATGTCCTACAGGCAGCAAAACCAGAAGCAAAGAGACAGATGAGTGGTTGCTGGGGCCAGGGGCAGGGGAAGGAAGTGACTCCAAAGGGCACAGTGACATTTTGGAGAGGGGGATGAAACAGCTCTATAATATAATTTGATTATGGTGATGAGCTGAGCTGGACGAACACTAACAGCAGTAAATGTTTACTGTATCTTAATTTGTACCTTAATTTGAAAAAAAAAAAAAGGTTGTAAATAATGTTGATGTCTATTTTTGCCCTGGGGCTGTAGTTTTTAAACTATACTCTAGAAACTGTACTGAGAGGCCATCCAAGGCTCTGGGTGGGCCGGGGGGGGGGGGGGGGTCAGGCCTGGGTACACCACCATCCACACTTTCATCCATGCAGCTCTGGATTATTTTTTCCACACACGTATAGTTATTTTACAAATACTTATGTTCAAGGTTTTGCTTGTGGAAAAATCTCAGTAATTTAAACAAAAAAAGAAAAAAATAGTTGCTTTAGGAGGATGATAAAGTGTGTATGTATATATATATGCACGTGTGTGTGTGTGTGTGTGTGTGTGTATTCCCCTCCCCCCCAGGGTAACGAGGAGATTTTATTTAGGAAGAACAAAGACAAAGATTAGAGCACTTCCAAAGAGAGCTGGAAATGGGTCCCTCTTGTGACAGAGAAGAGGTGAGGGCCAAAGTCTATTATTGTAATATTACCTTCTGAGGAACATAAAGTAACTACAGACGGAGGAGACCATGTCTCAATCAGGGTGACACCTGCAGAGCTTTGCTTGTAGTACTGGTAGGACCTCCACATATCTGTGGTCCCCTTACAGTTCATGTAAATATGAGTTGATAATTTTTTTCCTGGGTCAAATCAAAGCTAACTAGGGAAGAGTACATAAAAACTTCCATAAAAAGATAAAATTCTTCTCAATTCTTAAACAGGTTACCCCTCATTTCCTAAATTAAAAAAAAAAATCCCTAAGACTCATTTTATTAGACCAAGGCTTTTCTTCCAGAAAATCTAGCAAGTTAAATATTGGATCTTAATAAAAAATGCATCATTCCAGTAAATTAGTTGTACTAAAAATAGCCCATTCCAAACCCGCATGGAACTAGAGGAAGAACAGCCAGCACCTGCCTGAGAATTCTAAACACACCAATTTCTAGAATGAAACTGTCATTCCTAGAGGGTCCCATGCCCATGGTCTGACGTTTATAAGGAGGCAGGTGGGATGGTCCACCTGCAGGAGCCTCCAACAGCTTCCTGACCCCAAAGAACCCATGTGAAGACTGCCCTGAGCCCTCACTGGGCTGCTGCACTCCCGGACCACCTTTGTCCACTGTGATGTCACTCTTGCTTTCTGCAGGTGACCTGGCTGAGGGTTAAATTGTGGATTACCACTGTGATGTCACTCTTGCTTTCTGCAGGTGACCTGGCTGAGGGTTAAATTGTGGTCAAAAGCTGGTAACATTTACCACCTTAACCATCTGTGATGTATAGTAGGCCCTTCATATACTTTGGTTTCACACCCTCAGATTCAACCAACCATGGATCCACCATGGTGTACCGGACGTGTACAGGCTACTCTTCTTGCCATTATTTCCTAAATAATATAGTATAACAACTATCTACTTGGCCTTTACACTGTATTAGGTATTACAGTAACCTAGGGATGGCTCAGAGTATATGAGAGGGTATGCATAGATTATATGCAAATACTACACCATTTTATATCAGGGACTTGAGCATCCAAGGAGGGTCCTGGAACCAACCTCCCATGGGTAGAGAGTAAGTGATGACTGGAAAGAGGTTAAAGGGGCCATAGGGAGGTGGGAGAGAATTACAGCCTTCTGGACAAGAAAGTTGAAAAGGGCCCTGAAGTGAAATGAGGAATTCTGGGTGCGTATGACAAAAGTTAACCAATTATGTGCTGCTCCTGTAAAATCAAACTTCCAGCCTGTGACCCATGACCCCCAGCCTGTGAACGACCCCCTCACAAAACAGAGATAATGATTTGTAAGAAAAAGGTAAGGATCCGTGCACACCACTTTTGCCACAAACATGAGACGAACAGGCCTCCATGCCATCACTAGTAAAGTAACAGTTAATCACCACTGACACCGAATAAAGAAAACTGGCAACTGAGATAACCCACGGCCAATGAAACCAGGACAGCAGCCTGCAGGCCTAAGGGGAAGCAATGGGAATTCTCAGAGGCAGAGGGAGGAGGAGTCAGGGTGAGAGCACTTACAGGGCACTGCCTCTGTGTGGCATCTCTCACTCCCAGGAGGGCACCCTTTCCACTCTCCTGGAAAAGCCTGTGCATCTCTCTGCTTTACATCAATTTAATATACTCTCCTTCTTCACTTTAGGTCAACCTGGCTTCTGCTCTGCTGCACTGGAGTCCCACCTGCCTCACTTTCCATCAGCCCAGTTTCATGCTCTCCCTTTGACTCAGCTGAACCTGCTAGTTCTGCTGGGTGAACCGGACCAGTCCCTGAGCAGCACAGAGGTGGACTCCCCACTAACAGTGACCGTGTTAAACACACGCACACTGTTGTGTAGCAGGTGTTTAAACAGGTCTTTTTCTTGTTCAGAACTGAAACTCTACATCCATGGAACACTTCCCATATCTCCCTCGCCCTAGTCCCTGGCAGCCACCATTCTACTTTCTGTTGGCGAGAGTCTGATGACTTTAGCTATCCCATGGAAGCGGGATCATGTAGTATCTGTGTGTTCTGATAAACCTCTCTCACTTAGCATAACGAAGGGTCACTCATGTTGTAGCATCTGACAGGATTTCCTTTTTACAGCTGAATGGTATTCTGCTGCATGTGGATGCCACATTTTCTTTATTTGCCTGTCTCTGGTGACATTCAAGTTGCTTCCACCTCTTGCTAACTGAGCTATGCCTTCTATTTAAACCAAACCCCAGCAAGACGCCTTCTCTCAGCAATGGCAAGTCCCACCCCCGTGCTTGGCGCCCGGCCTTGCCCTCCCTGTCCGAGACCTTGCTCTTTCAGTCCCGCTTCTGTTTGCTCTGCACTGTCACTTTCTGTCCCTTGTGATCATTCTTACTCATACACCGAACTTGCTTTCAGATCTATTTTTACAGAAATGCCTGTAGAGGAAAACCTGAATTTTAACTGGCAAATTGCTGCAGGGTCAGTGTGAACAACTCTGGAGGGGTAAAAACTCCGCCGGCTAATCTCAACAATCTCCAAGACCCCATTTCTACAAAAAATAACTTTAAAAAAATTAGCCAGACATGGTGGTGTGTACCTATAGTCCCAGCTACTCAGGAGGCTGAGGCAGGAGGATTGCTTGATCTCAGGAGTTTGGGGTCACAGAGAGCTTTGATGCCAACAACACCATCAGTCAACTGTATACAATCAGTATCTACAGACCACTTATTTCATCCAACAACCGCAGAAGACACATTTTTCTCAAGCTCACCTGGAGCATTCACCAAGACAGACCCCATTCTAAAACACACCTTAACAAATTTAAAAGAACAGAAATTATACAATGTCCATTCTCTGACTATAATGAAATTAGACTAGAAGTCAATAACAAAAGAAAACTGGAGATTCCAAAATACATGAAGATTAAACAACATACTATTTTTTTAAATTTCAGATTAACATAAGGGTAATACAATTAGGTTACACTGTTTGCATCTGTTGAGAAAAGTCCTAGTTGCAGTTGAGTCCTTTACCCAGGTGTGCCATGTACCCATACGCTATATCCATTAGGTAGGGGGTAAACAACATACTTCTAAATAGCACAAAGAAGAAATCTCAAGAGAAATTTAAAAATATTTTGAACCAAATGAAATGAAAACACAACATCAAAATTTGTGAGATGTAGTGAAAGAAGTGAGTGCCTGAAAGAAATCAGACAGCACTGGATATATACATTAGAAAAGACGACCTAAAACCCAACAATCTAAGCTTCCACCCCAGGGAACGTCAGCTCCCACAGTCTTCCCACAGTCTTCCCACAACACAGCGTCCCAGCCGCAGGTCCCAGCCGCAGGCCCCAGATGGCACTCGCTCTTCTCAGCTGCACTGCAAAGACCATGTGCCCTCTGTGACCTCATCGCCTAAAAACTCCCCATACTTGACTTTTCCCTCCTGAAACCCAAACTCCTCTGGGCTTGTGCTGTCACTTTCTCCTGGTTTCTTTGGTTCTCAACTAGCTGTCATAGCTTCTCCCTCTCTGCTAGACCTTTGCCCCCAGCTTTAAATATCACCTACAGATCTAAAATTTCCAATGTCCACAAGAATGGCCTGCATGAACTCTCAAACTTATCCAAACAGAAAGCTGCACCCCAGTCCTCAAGCCTGTTCCTCCCCCAGGTTGGCCTATCTTAGTACACGGAGCCACCACTGACTCAGCTGCTTAACCGGAACCCGCAGGGCAGCCTTCACTCATCCACCCTGCCGGTCATCTGACAGAACGATTTTAAATCTCTACTTCTTTTCATCTTTATTACCCACACCCCTGTCCAAGCCACCAGCATTTTAGTTTGTCTGAACTACAGCAATAACCTCCCAACACGTTTACCCACTTCCATTTTTGACCTGCTAAAATTAACTGTCCTTCCAAAAGCAAAATCATTCTGTTAAATGTCCTGCCAGTCTCCTGGTGGCAGTGGTAGAGAGCTATAAAAAAGCTTTGAATGGACTTGTAATGCTTTCACTATAAAATCTGAACTTGACTGTAGCCTACAAGACCCTGCAGGTTCTGGCTCTGCGATCTTAATTTGTACCACAACCCTGGTGCCCTACTTGCTAAGCTCCAACCACAATGAACTTCCTCAGTTTCTGGCATTTTCTCGCCTCATGGCCTTTGCACCTACTGTTTCCATTGCCTCCACCCTAATCTGCCTTCATGTCTCAGCTTAAATATTACCTCCTCAGACCTGCCCAGGGGTTTGCGCCTGTAACCCTAGCACTTTGGGAGGCCAAGACGGATGGATTGCTTGAGCTCAGGAGATCGAGACCAGCCTGAGCAAAGCGAGACCCCATCTCTATTAAAAATAAAAAAACTAGGCTCGGCGCCTATAGCTCAACCGGCTAAGGCGCCAGCCACGTACACCTAAGGTGGCGGGTTCGAATCCCCAGCCCGGACTCGCTAAACAACAATGACGGCTGCAACCAAAAAATAGCCGGGCATTGTGGCGGGCGCCTGTGGTCCCAGCCACCTGGGAGGCGGAGGCAGGAGACTCGCTTGAGCCCAGGAGTTGGAGGTTGCTGTGAGCTATAATGCCATGACACTCTACCCAGGGGGACAGCTTGAGGCTCTGTCTCAAAAAAAAAAAAATAAAAATAAAAATAAAAAAATAAAAAAACTAGCCGGGCGTTCTGGCAGGGGCCTATAGTCCCAGCTAGTCGGGAGGCTGAGACAAGAGTGTGAGGCTGCACTGGCTAAGATGACGCCACAGCACTCTACCCAGGGTGACAAGTAAGACTGTCTCAAACAAACAAACAAAAAAAAATCTCAGAGGGAAGTCCCCAAATGTTTCCTCTAAAGTAGCGTTTACCCACCACTTTACCTCACAGCCTGCCTGACTGCCTCCAGAGCACTCACCACCAGCAGTGATCATCTCCTTTGCTGGTGTTTAGAATCTGTCTCCCCAGTGAGAACTCACCCTACTTGAGAGTAAGGCCCATGTCTATCTTGCTAACACAGGTGCTATGCCCAGCAAACTGCCTGTTGCAGGAACAGTCTCAGTACATACTTGTTCAATAAACAAATTAGCAAACAAATGAATGAACCAGTGACCTTCTGAAGTATTGGCCAGGCTTATTCACGTCAGGCAGAGGCCCTGATTCAAGTAGGACTAAAGCGGTTTGCATTTTAAGACTCCCGCACTTGGCTCAGCACCTGTGGCTCAAGCAGCTAAGGCACCAGCCACATACACCTGAGCTGGTGAGTTTGAATCCAGCCCGGCCTGCCAACCAACAATGATCGCTGCAACTAAGAAAATAGCCGGGCATTGTGGCAGGCACCTATAGTCCCAACTACTTGGGAGGCGGAGGCAAGAGAATTGCTTGAGCCCAGGAGCTGGAGGTTGCTGTGAGCTGTGATGCCACGACACTCTACCCAAGGTAACAGCTTGAGGCTCTATCTCAAAAAAAAAAAAAAGACTCCCGCATTTATTATAACCACGAGGCTAGATTTAAACAATGATGAAACATGTTTCATGTTTTTTGGAAAAAACAAAGAAACATGAGGTATTTGAATGATAATATCCTTGAGCCAACAGCATGCCTCAGCATCTCAAGGCACACACGTGTAGGCACACACACACACATACTCGGTCACTCCTGGAGGAGAGGGAAGGGATGGGGGACAACAAGACACATTTGGTAGCCCTCATACGATTTTAATAAAAGGCATATCATTCACTCTAGCCAACAATTCCCTACAAATAATCTAGTAAAATCAAGGGAAAGTCCCAAAGGAAGCCTAGGCCACAACAGGGTCACCTTAGCAGTATTCAGAAAAGGACAGACTATCTGCCACAGAAACAAAATGAAGCCAGCTTCTAAACTCATTTCAAATTTTACAACACAGGAATTTGGTGGTTCCGATGAATAATTTTACAAAAAGCCCCTGAAAATTCTGCTATTCTGCCAGAACAGAGTAAGCCCAACTAGGTCATCTACACGGAGCACACAAGCTCCCGGGCACTTGCCCTCCTAATCCCTAGCTACCCTCCTGAGCAGCCGGCAGTCCTTACCATGGCATTCAGCTGGGAGTTGCTTGCCTGCGTGATGCCAAGGATGTTGGTGGTGTGCATCACTTCCACCGAGAAGCTCGGCAGCCAGCTCGCGATCCGGGACCCTGAGACAAACAAGAAGCCACACAAGGTTTAGAGCCCTTATTCTCCCCACATGGCTCCCAAGTCAGCCACCCTGTAACAATGCCAGACCTCTGGTGATGACTGTTCTTATGGACTGGCTCATTTGGTCCTCACTAAAACCCCACGTGCTACTTACTACTATTATTCTCCTTTTAGTCTTCACAGAGACATGACTCTAGTTCCCTAGGTCTTTGGTCCCCAGGGAAGTTACAAGTTAGATAACTTGCCTAAGATTGCACAGTTTAATTACAACGGATAAGATGTGAAACTAGACAGGTAGGCTCTATCAGGAGTCCTCAAACTAGGGCCTGCGGGCCACATGCCGCCGGCCTAGGACATTTATCCGGCCTGCCAGGTGTTTTTGCCGCCGCTGCCTGTCCTGCTTAGCAGCCAACTCGTCCTGGGGCCTGCAGTCTGGCCCCCCAACGGTCTGAGGAACAGTGAACTGGCCCCTGCTTAAAAAGTTTGAGGACCCCTGCTCTAGACTATGCCCCACTAGGCGTTCCAGCTTCCTAGCGGCCCTGGATCCATGTGACCCCCTCCACCTCTTGGCCAGGATCTAGGGAAGATGTTCCTGGCTCTAAAGCTGCTAGGCAGGTGAGTTTTTGTCCCTCTCTTTCACCCTGCATGCAAATTACTCCTCATTTGGACATGCCATTTTCATGTTTGTTTTCAACAAGTCTTTTCTCCAATAATCTTAAAAACCCTGATTTGGGGGATTCAAAACTTTCTTTTCCAAGAGTTCTACACTAACACACAGGCTTGTGGACTACTAGCACCAAGATGTCTGCTTCTGTTATTCCCTAAGGAAAGTGCAGCCCAAGTGATAACCACCAAGTGCTGGCTCTAAACACCCTACTATCGAGCCACGCCTTGAGGGTGTTTGTTCATTCCTTCCCAAAGAAGCACTGAAGCCTGAAATATTAAATCAAGGTAAATGGTCATCTCAAAGGTTTGCCAAACAAAATATACTCACTAAAAAATACTTATTTCATGTACTTACTAGGGAGAAATAAAGTTGACTTTATTTTGACTAAATCTTTAGTACTAATAATAATTAGTACTAAAATAAAACAGTAAATAATAAAATAACAGATTACATAGCCAGAATCCATCTCCAATACTGCTAGCATATTTCCGAAGGGCTATGTAGCAGAACCCTTATGTTAACAGCCACCAAGCCAGCCGCTGTGGACCGCGCCCTCCCCCAGCCTTCCAGCCCCAGCCACCCAGCAACCCTCATCTATTCTTCTGGGAGACATGACTCTATTCCCCTGGGTTCTCTCTCTGAGGGATTTCATCAACATCCGACCATTCCCGTCATACTCCACCCTCGGAAACTCAAATCAGAGATCTGAATAGCACTCCTCCTAACAAAATTCCAGGGGTGCCTGTTTTATAGTAATAACTAAAAACATGAACTCAGAGAATTTAGTGGTGGTGGACTGATAAAAATCAACAAACAGCTCAAAGTCAATAAAGTAAGGACGATCAATCAGCCTCAGATACCCACAGCCTCAGAATTTTAAGAGTGGCTTTTATTGCAAATCCTTTCAACACTACCGGGAGGAGAACATTCATATTTTATGAACAAAGCAACAGGGTTCCAGCTCTCCTTCTGTTTCTGGTACTCACTGGAAAGGCTACCCAAGGATCCTTCATTATAGGCTTCAATACTATACTAATACAATAAATTATTAGCAAAGGTTAACTACTAAACTGATTAAGGATGCTCTCTGAAGGCACAGTTATTCAATTTTATTACCTCTGTCTTCCTGCCTCCACCCCACAGATACTAACACGGAATCTAGGAAAACGCCTGGAGTAGCCGTTCAGTTCTATCTATCCACCTATCTATTTAATATCTATCCCACCATCTACCTACTTAACATCTGTGCACTCATCCATTATACCGAACACTTTCAATTAAACTGAAATACAGTTAGGCGTAGCTTAACGACAGGGACGTGTTCCAAGAAATCCTTCATCAGGCAGTTTTGCTTTTGTGCAAACAGCAGAGCATCCTTACACAAACCCAGGCGGTACAGCTTACTACACACCTGGACTCTATGGCACAGTGCAGCCTGTCGCTCCTAGGCTATAAATCTCCATAGCATATCACTGTCCTGAATGCTGTAGACAACTCTAACATGCTACACATCTGTATCGGCAGACATACCTAAGCACAGAAACAATGCAGTGGAAAAAATGCAGCAAAAAAATGGTATAAAAGTTAAAGAGGGCAGTGCCTGTGGCTTAGTGAGTAGGGCACCGGCCCCATATACTGAGGGTGGCGAGTTCAAACCCAGCCTGGGCCAAACTGCAACAACAACAACAAACAAACAAACAAAAGCTAAAGAATGGTACACCTGCATAGGGCACTTACTGGAAGTTGCTCTGGGTGGGTGAGTGTGACAGGCTAGGACACTACCACAGACTCTATAACACTGCCAACCTAAGATTATGAACATATTTTTCCTTCTTCAATCATAAATTAACCATAGTTCCTATAAAATTAACCACAGCTTGTGACTTTGTTACAAATAAGTTTTTTTTAATAAACACTTTGTGGGGTTTTTTTTTAACTTTCTAACTCTTTTGTAGTAACACTTAGCTTAAAACACAAACACTGCACAGCTAGACAAAAAATATTTTCTTCTCTTTATTCTATATTCTTTATATCTCCTAACTTTTTTTAGAGTACTTTATATCTCTTACTTTTTTCTGAGAGCAAAAGGACCAGTAGGAGAGAGGAAGAGAAAGAGTGTATTGGCAGAGAGGCAGGTATTCTGGCTTTTTATTGGGGGGATGTAAAGGTTTTATAGCTATGGCCAAATTAATAGGGTTTTATGTACTTTTTACTCTATACTCTTTATATCTCTTATTCTATATTCTTATAGCTCTTTATTCTATATTCTCCTTATTCTATAAGCATTTTTCTATTTTTAAAATGCGTTGTTTTTACTTCATACTTTTTTTGTTTAAAAAAAAAAAAGACACAAACACATGCATTAGTCTAGGACCACACAGGGTCAGGAGCATTAACTGAAAGGCCAATCTTGTGAGCAAAATCACAGAAAAATGAACTCTCTGCTCCCTTCCCAGCTAACAGGCACCCTGTGGAGCTTTGTATACCCAACATCTAAAAGGAGCCCAGGATGTAAATTTTTTTCTTTTTACAACTGCTAGACCTATTGACTAAAACTACCTTTTAGAATCTGCTTCCACAGCCACTAGCAGTTCCTGAGTAGCTCCTGGATAGACAGCAGGGGCACAAGCTTCTGGCCCCAGATCTTGCTCAAAACCACAGCTAAGGGCAAGATTGAGCACAAGATCTCCAACAGCCATTTATTTCTATTACCTGCCTGCCCCTGAGAAGAGAGGACAGTTCGTAAAACCCTATTAATTTGGCCATAGCTATAAAACCTTTACATCCCCCAAATAAAAAGCCAGAATACCTGCCTCTCTGCCAATACACTCTTTCTCTTCCTCTCTCCTATTGGTCCTTTTGCTCTCAGAAAAAAGTAAAATAAACTTTTTCTTCTTTCTATCTTAATCTTTGTCTGGAAAAATCTTCCTCAAACCCACATACACCAGCTCACAACAGGACGTTAACGTACGTCACTGTCCTCCACCTCCACACCTTGTCCCACTGGAAGGTCTTCAGGGGCACTAACACACAGGGAGCTGTTATCTCCGGAGGTAACAATGCCTGCTTCTGGAATGCCTGCTGAGGCTGCTGTACAGTTAACTCACTTTTTCTTAAGCAGAAGGAGTGCACTCTTAAATAACAATTACAAGTATAGTACTGTAATTACTAGGTGATAAGAATTTTTCATCTCCATTATAATCTTATAGGACTCCTGTTGCATATGGGGTCCATCATTAACCAAAATATTAGGAGGCCCAAGATTATACAGAACAATTTTAATTAAAATGCCAACCTGAGCAAGAACAAGACCTCCTCTCTACTAAAAACAGAAAAACTACAGGCATAGTGGCACACGCCTATAGTCCCAGCTACGTGGGAGGCTGAAACAAGAGAATTTACTCAAACCCAAGAATTTGAGATTGCTGTGAGGCTATGATGGTATAGCACTCTACACAGGGTGACAGAGTGAGACTCTGTCCCCAGCCCCCCCAAAATTTATATATGCTCCCTTAGGAGAGCAACCTGCTGGAGCAAGGTTTTAAGAGTTCGAAGCCAACTAACCATCAAAGTGGAAGAAGTGATTGTGTTGGTTTAGGCGAGGTCTGCCTTCAGCTGCTGCTACAGGAACCAAATTCTCATCCAAGTTCTCTCCTTGATGGTCTTCCCTGGCACGGTTATTGTCAGCAATGTTAAGAGACATTCTGCATGTCGGACAGGAGGTGTCTTGTTCTAGCCAGGAACGAAGACAGGAGCTATCGAAAAGTGCAAAATAAGATATGTGAATATAATATATGCAGCAAATGTGCTCCAATTTTATTTTCTATTTACTAGTGGTGAGACTTAAATGTTGAGAAATATTTATGGACATTATCTCTTTGCCCTACTTCACTCTGCTATACTCCTAGTGTATACTGGTGCTGCGAATGCTAATTCTTTACCATACGCAGTGATCTGGTATGGACCCCTCTTCAGTAAGACTGCATGGCTGACCGTCTTCTTTTACAACACTATTTGGCTACTTCAAAATCCATCTTGCTGAATCATAAATAACCGGGCCTCTCACGTCTTTGAGTCGTCCTCTACCCCAACGACCTTGTCCTTCACTCTGCGTTAGCTGCTAACTAACATGCTCATAACCTTACCTTTGACCTTGTCCTCAAAATCTTGACTTCAGAGATCTCCCTTACTCACTCCAGCTCTTCTTCCAGTTCACTTCCCTGGGACCAAACTTGCGAAGGCCCTTGCCCCTCAAACCCCTTTTCCCTCAGGTCCCTCCTCACCTAGTTTACCATAACCGTGCCCTTACCCTCTCCCCCAGCCTCCTCCTCCTCTTCTCTCTGCACTCTACTTTCCCAACAAGGCTTCTTTCGCCCTCTCTCAGGAGATGATAATGTCTTAATTATGAAAGACACTCAATAAACACTTATGGTGTCCATTTAAAGGGATAGGTACTAGAATAAGAAGTAGCCACTGTGAGGTCTAACTAGCTGTGTGATCCAAGTAAATCCTTCGACCTCTCTGGACTAGTCCTCTCCACTAAAAAATGAAAAGGCTGAAGTGATCTTCAAGATCCCTTCCCATTTTATGAGAATTCATTATTTTTTAAGAGCTCAAGTAGACACTGAATAAAAACTGTTCCGTGTCCTGTTTTTTAAATCTGTACAAACAGACGCATATGTAAACTGATGACAGAGTTTCAATTTGGAAAGATTCTGGAGGTGGATGGTGCTGGAGATTGTACAAGGATGCAATAGTGCTTGATGTCACCAAAGCGTACAGTTAAACATGGTCACACCTTGCCGTGATGTGCTAATCCTCAGAGCTGGTAGCAAATGGTACTCGTAACAAAGCTTTTCCAGAGGGCAAGATAGAGCTACTTCTTACTATCTCCATGTTGTCAGAGTACGCACATTCAACTCCATCACATTTTGAAATAATAAAGTACCTATAATTCCTGTTTGTGATAATTTAGTCAAATAAATTATATTTTCAACAAGTCCATTTCTCCTGATGAACACCCTTATTTCATACCACGAGTAAAATTGACCTTTGTGAGGGATGACATAAGTATATAAGGTCTTTGCCTTCCAGTAAAGCTTTACTGTGACATACTTTTCATAAGCAGATCTAAATTTGTATCATAGACTACAAAAACCTCCCACACTAAATATAATAGCAGTGGCACCTGTAGCTCAGTGGGTAGGGCACCGGCCACATATACCCAAGCTGGCAGGTTCGAACCTGCCCTGGGCTAGCTAAACAACAATGACAACTACCACAAAAAAATAGCCTGACGTTGTGGCGGGCGCCTGTAGTCCCAGCTACTTGGGAGGCTGAGGCAAGAGAATCACTTAAGCCAGCAGTTCTCAACCTGTGGGTCGCAACCCCTCTATAACAATGAAAATATATCACGGCATTAGGAAGTTTGAGAACCACTGCCTCAAGCCCAAGAGTTGGAGGTTGGTGTGAACTGTGATGTCACAGCACTTTACCGAGGGTGATATAGTGAGACTCTGTCTCATAAAATAAAATAAAATAAAATAAATAAGTATAATAGCTGAGTATAACTAGTAAGACATAGTTTCATTGTTTAAAGAAAACTTCCTAGACTTCCGTAACTGAAAGAAACCAAACTTGAGAGAAAACAAACTCTGGACTTTGAAATCTTGTAAAAATGTCTCTTATAGCAACAAATTATCTAGCCATTGTGTCTCCTAGAATCTAGACTTTTAGCTTTTCACAAATTAAGATGAATTTGCCTTAATATTATTGATACACGATCCTGCTTCCATTCCATTACCAAAGTTACAAAGTAAGCAAACCAAGAGGAAGTCCTAATTGAACCCAAAGCAGACAGGTGTTTTAAAAATAAATCCTAACTCCTCAACAACCACTAGATCAAAGAATAAATCACTTGGGAAATTAGATACTCTGAGACAAATGAAAACAAAAGCACAACATACCCAAACTCGTGGGATACAGTGAAAACAATGTTCAAAGGAAAATTTATAGCTAACAATTCCTAAAAAGAAAGCTCTCAAATCAACAACCTAACTTTATACCTGTGGAACCAGAAAAAGAGCAAACTAAACCTGAAGGCAACAGAGGTACCTACAGGAGTCAAATTCACAGGGACAGAGAATCCAAGTGTGGTTTTGCCAAGGGCAGCGGGAAAGGCAGAGGGGGACTCACTGACTAATGGAGACAAGAGTTTCAATTTGGAAAGATTCTGGGGATGGATGGTGATGGAGATTGCACAAGAATGTAATAGTGCTTGATGTCACCAAAATGTACAGTTAAAGATGGTCAAGGCTCGGCGCCTATAGCTCAACAGGCTAAGGCGCCAGCCACGTACACCTAAGGTGGCGGGTTCGAATCCCTAGCCCGGACCCGCCAAACAACAATGACGGCTGCAACCAAAAAATAGCCGGGCGTTGTGGCGGGCGCCTGTAGTCCCAGCTACTTGGGAGGCGGAGGCAGGAGACTCGCTTGAGCCCAGGAGTTGGAGGTTGCTGTGAGCTGTAATGCCAGGGCACTCTACCCAGGGGGACAGCTTGAGGCTCTGTCTCAAAAAAAAAAAAAAAAGATGGTCAAAATGATAACTTTTATGTTACCATTTTGTGTCAACCAAAAACTATAAATCCTAAAATCAATTAAATCATATGCTTGAAAATACAATTTCTAGGCTAAAATACATTATTCTTCTTAACTAGTCTCTATACTCCTTTCAGACTAACCGAAAGGATTTTGAGAAATGTGTGCATATTCCTTGTTCTTCCCGACTTTAACAGACAGCACCAGTATCCCACCAACTGCACAAACCACAAACTACGAGAAACTCCAACACCTCTTCATTCCACGCTTTCTAGCAGCCCATCTGGCACCATGCCGTCCCTAATCCTTCTCAATTCTATCTCCTCTTTATTTATTTATTTATTTATTAGAGACAAAGTCTCACTTTATCACCCTCGATAGAGTGCTGTTGTGTCACACAGCTCACGGCAACCTCCAACTCCTGGGCTTAGGGGATTCTCTTGCCTCAGCCACCCAAGTAGCTGGGACTACAAGCACCTGCCACAACACCCGGCTATTTTTTGTTGCAGTTCAGCCGGGGCCGGGTTTGAACTCACTACGGTAGGTGTACGGGGCTGTCACCCTACCCACTAAGCCACAGGCACTGCCCTCTATCTCCTCTTTAATTCTACTCCCACCACTGTAGTCCAAACTACTCTCAATACAACCCTGAACCACTGCAGCTGCTATCAACTAGTCCCCTGAGTTTTTCAAACTGCAAATATTATCTGCCAACCCCTAAGCACCTTTGAGGCCTTCTCACCCCGTCCAATGGCCCACTAGACCCTGCCTGAAACTCCTGGCTCAGGAGATGCCTCCCTCTCACACTCTGACTTCTAGTCACAGGTGTTCTTGTAGTCCCTTCAACACACCATACCCCCTCCTGCTGCAGAAATGTCCCCCTTTCTCAAATCCTCTTCCACCTGACCCTTCCCTTTGCTAACTACTGCCTGGCCTTACCAGTCACCTCCTCCAAATTTGAGTCAGATCCCTTTCTTACACGCTCTCAAGAACCAGTTCCCTTCCTACAGAGCACTAATCTCTATACTTTCACTTTCTTAAATGTGCAGTTAATTTGCATCTGACTCCTCCATTAGACTATAAGTTCCACAAAGATAAAAACCATGTGTTATTTTCACTTTAACTCTAGAGCCCAACACAGCACCCAGTGCAAAAGATATCTGTCAATAAATGTGTTGTATCACTGAGACTCCAGCTTCAGAGCCCTTCTAATATTAAAAAAAAAGGAGTACAAAAACTATTTGAGAATATAAAAGAAAGGAAGATTAAAGATATAAAAATCAGAACTTTCTCGAGATACAAAAATGCCACAGATCCAAATCCAAAGGCCAAAAAACACTTCAAGGTCCAGCAACATCCCATCATAAAAATAACTAACAGATCTACTCCAATCATGACGGTTTACAGAGGAGCCTGTCTGTAATGCTTACAAGTAGCGCAGTATACTTCTCTGGGGTATTTATGCTTCTTTGGGACATGTGAAACATGCAAAAATATGTATTCTCTCTTCCCAGTTATATAATAAGCTGCCTGAAAGCAAGGATTCCCCCCAACTCTTCTTTTAAATCTTAGAGGAGTATCTGCTACACCTCAGAGCTGAAATGGGAAAATATAAGACCACTAACACACCCAGAAATTAAGATGGCAAACTGTGAATGGGAAATAGTTCTGCTGAATACAGAAGAGGCTAAAGGGATAAAGAAGGATATTCAAGAGCTTCCTGTAACTCTCAATGTCAGCAACAAGGCCAGGCTAAAGCAGTAACCCCAGCCTCTGCTAGGATTAGTCTTGAGCCTAGGTACAAACACCCACATGCCCCGGACAGAGTATCAGTCCTGTGTGGCCCTCCTACTTGTGAAAAAGATGTCCGCAGGGCAGCTTCCTTGCAGCCTGCATGGAGTCCCAGCAGATTGCACAGTCGTCATTATTGACAGCCAGTTCCTCTGGAGTTGCGACTGCAAACCTGTCAACACAAAGCAAGCCCTGAAGGAATGTCACCACCACACATATCCTGAACATCATTTTACAGACTTCACCTTTGTAACAACACAGTTACAGAGAACTCATGATCAGTAAAAATGTTTTCATAATCAAAAACATTATAACCTATTTCTCTTCATAGCCCATTAAAAAGTGAGAGGCTGGGAGCAGTGGCTCATGCCTGTACTCTTAGCACTCTGGGAGGCTGAGGCAGGTAGATTACTTGAGCTCAGGAGTTTGAAACCAGCCTCTAAAAGTGGCAGGGTGTTGTGGCAGGCGCCTGGAGTCCCAGCTACTTGGGAATCTGAAATAAGAGAACTTCTTGAGATCAAGAGTCTGTGAGCTGGCTCGGCACCTGTGGCTCAAGCGGCTAAGGTGCCAGCCACATACACCTAAGGTGGTGGGTTCGAATCCCCAGCCCGGGCCCACCAAACAACAATGATGGCTGCAACCAAAAAATGGCCAGGTGTTGTGGTGGGCGCTTGTAGTCCCAGCTTGGG
>NW_003852453.1:8786844-8805314 GCF_000181295.1 Otolemur garnettii
TTTTTTTTTTTGAGCAGAGTCTCTGTTGCCCCAGGCTAGAGTGCCTTAGAGTCAGCTTAGCTGACAGCAACCTCAAACTCCTAGGTTCAAACAATTCTTCTGTCTCAGCTGCCCCAGTATCTGGTCCTACAGATGCCTGCCACAGAGCTCAGCTAATTTTTATTTTTTTGTTTATTGATTTATTTTTTTAAATGCTTTATTTTTATTTTATTTTATTTTAGATTTTTGCACTTGTCATTGTTGTTTAGCTTGCCCGGGCAGGTTCAACCTGCCATCTTCGGTGTATGTGGCTGGTGCCATAACCACTGTGCCACAAGTGCTGAGACAATTTTAATTTTTTTAGTAGAGACTGGGTGTCATTCTTGCTCAGACTGGTCTTGAATTCCTAAGACAAGATCTTCAGACCTCAGCTTCCCAGAGTGCTAGGTTTACAGGTGCAAGTCACTGTGCCTGGCCTAACTTTGTCTTAGTAATGACTGCTGTTAGTAATGACTTCAGAGAACATTTCTGGGCAAATCAGAGGACTAAGACTCCCCAAAGATCCAGAATGTCCCACCCTACCCCACACAAAGAGGATACCCATTAATCTTATACCTTCATGCTTGGGTGCCTCCTTCAATAAAGTTAAGATCTATGCAAACACGAAGGTGTAAGGAATAATTGAGAGACCCACCTTCACTAAATGAAGGAGGCAGAAATCCAAGGAGGAGTCTATTTGATAAGAATGATGCTAAAATAATGACATAATAAGAACTTAATACTTCTTAAGCACGGTGTACCCAATACTATTCTAAGTACACGAATTATACTATGAAATTGTCCCAAAAGTTCCCAGGAACAGTGTGCTGTTACTATCGCTATTTTAGAGATAAAGTAACGGGGGCCCAGGGAGTTAAGTAAATTGCCAAAATCACATAGCCAATGAGGATCCACAGCCCCAATTCTTTACCATTCTGTTAACAATTTACAACACTGAGTTCTGATATACTTTGGAATTTGCTATTTTTGAAGAGCTAAAAGGCATAAACTTCGGTGACAGCACACAGTCCCTTACCTGGCTTCCATGTTCCCAACCACACGCAGATAGTTCTTGTGCCGACGAATCCGGCGCTGGACCTCGTGGAACAGGTAGCGCAGCTGCATAAAGATGACCAGGCTGGCCATGGACAACCAGATGTTGCCAAATAACTTAAAGAGAAAGAGAAGAAAACGCACAAGAAAATGAACGTGAACCTTCTAGTGATGAAGTATGGTGTGCGGGAGAAGCTCTTAACTGCTGGGGAAGGTGAACTGGAACAATCTCTCAGAGAGTAAATGGATATGTTTATCTCATCACCCTCAACCATGCACACACCGTTCAGCCCAGACATTCCATCACCAGCAATCTCTCCTGGGAAACTAGTCAGAAATCCACAAGCTTTATATGTAAAAACAAAAAGCAAAAAGAGTCTATCCATGCAATTATGAAAAACTAAACAGGGAAATGAACAAAATGCCCAGTAGAGGAACAGTTAGGTTGTAATGTAAAGGTATTAATTATACTTATTATAATGTGCCATTAAATATTAATAGTCTCTTTTTATGTGTAACAGTTGTGAAGGTCAATTACATGGGAAAATAATACTTAAGTGAAAGGATATAATTATCATTATAAAACTAAAATATGACAAATTATGTAAAGATAGCAAACAAGTGAATATAATCTAAATAGCCCATCATGATTTTGGTTAATTAAATCACAGTAAATCTATGTGATGAGATTTTTATCCTACGGAATTTTACATGGTTTAGAAGAACTGCTGCTAGCATAGGAAAATGTTCACAATACATTAACTAAAAAAACTGAACTGTATGTCCAAAATAATTTGAATACATAAAGAAGCAGTTCAATACAATAAAATCTTAAGTTATGTCAGGGCACTTGTTTTCTCCTTTTGGGGGGGTCGGGGAGAAAGGGATCTTTATTTTTTTTTTTTTTAACAAAGAATTATTTGTTTCTTGGAGTTTTTGACCAGAGTCTCACTATGTTGCCCAGGCTGCTCTCGATTTCCTAGGCTCAGGCAATCCTCCTCCTGCCTGAGCCTCACCAGACGCCAGGACTACAGGTACAAACTACTATACTCAGTAATTTTTCTTTAACAAAAGTATGGGCTCGGCACTTGTAGCTCAGTTGCTAGGATGCCAGCCACATACACCAGAGCTGGCAGGTTTGAACCCAGCCTGGGCCTGCCAAACAACAATGACAACTCCAACCAAAAAATAGCCTGGTGTTGTGGTAGGTGCCTATGGTCCCAGCTACTTGAGAGGCTGAGGCAAGAGAATCGCTTAAGCCCAAGAGCTTGAGGTTGCTGTGAGCTATGATGCCATAGCACTCTACTCAGGGTAACATAGTAAGACTCTGTCTCCAAAAAAAAAAAAAGTATGCTTTCAAAAAGTAGACTTAAAAATGTGCTGTGTCTAATCCAATAATTTTCAAAACTACTTTGATAGGCTTATAATTTAACTAAATTGCCCACCAACTACATTGATTCCCACCATTTATAGGATCACTGTGGTGTTAACCAATGAAGCAGATTTATAACATAATTTCCCGACACATCAAAGTAAAATATAAAGAATGAAGGTAGGGCTCGGCGCCTGTGGCTCAAGCGGCTAAGGCGCCAGCCACGTACACCTAAGGTGGCGGGTTCAAATCCCCAGCCTGGGCCCGCCAAACAACAATAATGGCTGCAACCAAAAAATGGCCAGGCGTTGTGGCGAGCACCTGTAGTCCCAGCTGCTTGGGAAGCTGAGGCCGGAGACTGGCTTGAGCCCAGGAGTTGGAGGTTACTGTGAGCATGATGCCATGGCACTCTACCCAGGGGGATAGCTTGAGGCTCCATCTCAAAAAAGAAAAAAAGGAATGAAGGTAGCAAGAATTACGTAAAAAAACTTTTGATTATAAAGATGGAAAACGTATGACTATGAAGTAGCCTAGCACTGCAGGAAATCCCATTACCACCTACCAAGTAACTGCTAAGTATTAATAGCCACGGAGACTATGTGGAGAAGCAGCCCCTTAATTTCATGCTAACGGCCTATCTCCTGACTTGGTCACAGAGTGAACTAAGACTTCAAGAGGAGCAAACACCTCCTGAGTTGGGCACCAGCCACTGTGGTTCCACCACACTGCTGTACACCCAAAGACCAAAAAAAAAAAAAAAAAAGGAATGGTACACAGCTGCATTCATTTTTATAGTCTTTTAAGTGGTTCATCTACCTCTTATTCCAAAGATTTTTGTTTTTATTTTGAGACAGAATCTCTATTGCCCCAGGCAATAGTGCCATGGAGTCAACCTAGCTCTCAGCAACCTCAAACTCTTGGGCTTGAGAAATTCTCCTGCCTTAGCCTCCCAAGTAGCTGGCTGTGTGCCACCATACCTGACTAGCAAGGATTTCATTTTTTATATACAAACCAAGGTTTCTGATTCTGAAAGCCCAGCCCTCAGTAGAGCTCCTGTGAGAGCACTTACCAACATGTGAATGTGGTGCATGAGGTCCAGGGACAAGAGAGTGAGCTCCATGACAAAATCTGTGTAATAGACATACGTCCCCTTTCCTTCCCAGGTGCCTTCATGGTTGAGGTCCCAGAGGTGAATTACGTAGCTGCAACAAAAAGAGAAAAACACTTTAATAATTTACTGTTATAAATAAATATGGCTGAAAAACTTCACAATTTAGTTTCATGTTTTTATATATTTTACACCTACTATAAATTATGTAATAATTAAATTCTACTGTATAAGACTCTCAATCACCTCCCTCCCAAATCTCTACTCACCGTAAAATCACATGAGCAGTCCTCACTGTCACAAGAAGAGACTATAAAAAAAGGATACAGGCACATATATGTTTTAGTAAAATTCAGAATAGCTCAAGCCACGCTCACTGTTACAAAATGATAAAAGATACACATTTCTCCGTTCTCTTAAAAAGCTGATTATTCAAGTTTACCAACCATTTTATTTCTTCTACTTCAGATTTCCACGGAATAGCTTCATCACCTAGAAGTCTAACTTTTATTGAGCTTTTTCTTGTTAATAGGTGACAACCAGTAACACCTGTCCATATCCTGGGGCTGGCTCCTACAATCTTAAAATTCACCCTAGTGGTTTAATAATCACTTCAATTTCTACAGCATTAGGCCACCATAACTGATTACTGGAAAGGGCATCTGACTGTTAAATGGAGACATTTTAACTATGACTAGAGTTTAAGTGCTACCATCCTAGATGAGTACCTGCTCTCTCCCTAATGCTGTATGTACTATATATAGTCTGTACATAAAAATGAAATCCTTGCTAGACAGGTATGGTGGCACACAGCCAGCTACTCAGAAGAATAGAAAATGAAGGAAATAAGAAACCAAATAAGCCTCTGATAGTACTTTTTATTATAGAAACTGATACTAAGAAAAATTTCCTCTTAATCTACCAGAATAGAAGTGTTACATTTTTGAGATTTAATGCCCATTTATAAATGCAAAATATTTTATATAAGAAACACTATGAAGATACAGAATATGATTTAGTTCAAAAGATCAAGTCTGTAACATGATAAAAGTTATCTTAAAATAAACAATAATAAACTAAAATAAAAGTATATACTGTACATGTACTACAATCCTCTTGAAATTTAATTTAATGTGTTTATTTTTAGGTGACTGTTTTTCAAAGTTTGGCCTAATAGTAACTGAAAGTTAGAGAACCAAAACAAGTAACCATAAATACCATCAAATAGTGCAATAATACAATATATCTAAAGCAAACTAATTAACGTAAGTCAGTATAAATTAATTTTTCAACAGATTTTGTTTCAAGAGGAAACAAAATACCATATATAACAGAAAGTATTCAACTAGGATTGCAAATGTTTTTAAGTATTTAAGTGTTCCTTTTGGAATTTTACTTTTGATATACTGTATGCTGAAATCAAGCAGAAAATATTTATTTATTTATTTATTTTAAAGAGACAGAGTCTTGCTCTGTCACCCACACTGGAGAGCAGTTGCTTGATCATAACTCACTGTAGTGAATTCCTAGGCTCAAATGATCCTCCACCTCAGCCTCCCAAGTAGCTGGGACTATAGGAATGTGCCAACACGCGCTGGCCCAGAAATAAACTGCCAAATTCCCGGTTAGTAGTTCAAAATTAGTGTTTCAATATTAGCCAATTAGCTTCAGTATATCTGATACCTCATTTCTTTTCAATTGATAATAGTAATTATGGGTAAGATAAAAATGTTTTGCTGGCCGGGCACAGTGGCTCATGCCTGCCTATGATCCTAGTACTCTGGAAGGCCGAGGAGGGTGGATCGTGTGAGCTCAGGAGTTCAAGACCAGCCTGAGAAAGAGCGAGACCCTGTCTAAAAAAACAAATAGCAAGGTGTTGTGGCAAGTGCCTGTAACTCCAGCTTCTTGGGAGGCTGAGGCAAGAGAATCACTTCAGCCTAAGAGTTTGAGGTTGCTGTGAGCTGTGATGCCACAGCATTCTATCCAGGGCAACAAAGTGAGGCACTGTCTAAAAAAAGAACAAATATAGCCATTGAATATAAGAACAAAGAATTTTAATTTCTATTAAACAGAAACTGGTATTTTCACAAAGGTTTAAAAAAGTAAAAATTTTTTTAATTTTAAAATATTCATGTATAGCTCAGATTTTCCCTTCAAAATAATGAAGTTTACACATTTATTATACTGTACTAAAAATTACACTATCCAAAAAAGAATTAAAATAGAGAATCACCATCCATTGCTGTTTGTACCATCTTTAGGCAATACCCTTTCTACTTTAGAGTCAGAAACTTAGGTTGTGCCACCTGTCACTGGAACCTTAAGCAATTCACTTTACCCTGTCTGCCTCAGTGTTTCCATTCATAAACAGTAATAATAAAATAAGTCTATACAGGCCAAGTGTTTAGAACAATTACTGGGCCAAGCACAGTGGCTCACGCCTGTAATCCCAGCACTCTGGGAGGCTGGGTGGATCATTTGAGTTCAGGAGCTCAAGACTAACCTGAGCAAGAGTGAGACCCCATCGCTAAAAAAATAGTTGGGCATTGTGGCACATTCCTATAGTCCCATCTACTTGGGAGGCTGAGGCAAGAGGGTCACTTGAGCCCAAGAGTTTAAGGTTGCTATGAGCTCTGACGCCATGGAATCCTACTGGGGGCAAGAAAGTGAGACTCTATCTAAAAAAAAAGAACAATCACTGGCTTACTGAAAGTACTATATAAATGTTGTAAAAAATAATTATTTTTTATAAGGTTGTAGTAATTACCATACAAAAGCATTCAGTACCAGTACCCAACACACAAAAAAAGGAACTCAATAAGTGTTTGTTAAAAAGAAAGGCCAAATATCCATCTATCACTTCATGGGTAAAAATAATTTGTCAATAACCTTCCAACAGCATCCTTGAAAATATAAAGGAATATAATCAGAGCAACGCTGTGTCCTGCATCTCACCTCTGCAGCCATGAAAGCCAACGTGTGCATCCCATGGGTGTAGCCTGTGACACAGCAGACCACCGCTAACCCACAGCAGGAAAGCAGCATAGCAATCAGCAGCGACAGGACTCGACCATGACTACTCATGGGTGTCGTGGGAGAAAAGGAAAGCTGAAACACACAAAACGGGAAGACAGCTCATTTTTCACAGCAGGGTTTAGGTCACCGAGAAACTCAAGGTCAACCTTGGCATCTTTGCTTGGGGGTCTGTGAAAAGTATCCCATTGCTGCACTGTCAAAATTCTCCAGTGACCCAAATATAAGCTGGTATTTAGAGATCCTGATCATTTCATTTACCAAATATAACTATGCATTATATTTTCATCTCTTATTCTCTCTCTCCTTTTTTTGGTTAAGCAGGCCGGGGTCAGGTTTGAACCTGCCAACCCTGGTGCACAGGACTGGCGCTCTAACCACTTAACTACTGGTGCCCTCGTCTCTTATTCTCAAGGATCCTCCTACCATTGAGATTATAAACCTCTAGAAGCAATTTTCCAGGGGTATCCAATTCTGTCTTCTAACATTCTACAGGACTCAGGACAGTGCCATGTTCTGTGTGCTTCTTTCTTAAGCTTGCTTTAATCTTTTTCTCCAAAATTCACATTCCTAGTCCTTTAGGGATAGGACAACCGAAATGTCATACAGGTACAAATTTCCTACTATTACATTGTTATGTTACTGTTATTCAAGGAGAGGCAATGGCCTGAAAAGAAGGCCTAGGGCTGAGATTCCTGAGCTAGTAGGTGTAGATTAAAAAACCAGTTTGGGAGGTTAAAAGCTCCTGTTATGACACTAAAGGAGGGGGGCTGAATTGTGAAAGAAATGAGGGCATTGAGAGTGAGATTAACTCACACAGAGGGGCGAAGCCACATGGTCCAGGAGGATGGAAGCAACAAAACGGGGATGGGGGGTTTGGGGGGGAATGGCCCTGGAGTTTAACTGACAGCAGAACTGAGGGTGCACATTTACCCAGGACCCAAGAGATTATTAGTTCAGGGCACTAATGGGTGGGGGTTCACTGACACAGCTCTGATTTAAAGCCAAGAGGCAGATCTGTACCCATACAAAAAAGAGATACAATCTCTGTGACCAAGAAAGCTAACAGAGCTAATTCAGTCCTGGCCCAGGGGTGAAAACAGTATCAACTAGTCAGGAAGAAAAGCTCAAAGAATTAGGGTGAGAGGAGGGAGAATATAGGAGACAGAACAGAAAATATCTAGAAGCAGCCACGTTTTTTAGTCAGTTTCTAAAGCAAGGTTTCCTTACACTGAGATCAAACACTTTGTTTAGGTGAACTGACCCCACCTGGGCTGTATCTTAATACACTACGAGGCTGGGGAGGAAACCTCCTCAGGAGACCCTGATTCAGCATCCCTGGGCTGCTGTGGAAGGCTGCTCAAAAAACAGGCAATGGGTGCCTGATGCAGGAGTCTTTCCTTCCAGAGCTATCCAGACACGCCTGCTGTGGCTCATTCATGTTGCTCGATTCAAACCTGGCAAAGGGGTGACTAGGCCAGCAAAGAGCTTAGCTAAAAACTCACATATTCAAATCGGTCCTTGCAGAGCTGAACCATCAGGTGCAAAAATACAAGTCCAGCAAACCAGAGGCACCACATGACCACTTCTTCCACCGTCTGGACATTCAGCACACCAAAAATGAAAATGAACTTGTAGAAAATAAAATTCCAAAACTTGTCTTTGAGATGCTAAAAAAAAAAAAAAAAAAAGTTTATAAAGGTGAGTGCCATCATATCTAACAGTTTAAGAAAAGTTAACATAATAAAATCTGGCTTCTATCAAGGAAATATTCTGTACTTAGGTTTCTAACAATTGTCCACATCAAAATAGAAATAAAAAAAAAAGAGGCCCCCTGAAGAATAGATGTGAGATACACAGAAAGTAATTTGTAAACTCTGGGCTAAAACCCTAAATCAGTTAAGGAATTTTAGCCATTACAAGGGTAGTGATATTGTCCAGTTATGTACTAAGAAATAAAAATACCTTATCCTTTCAATTCACAATAAAAAAACAATGGTAAGGACTATCAATATCATTTTTAAAATTCCTGCCCTCTAGATTCTTAAACAATAGAAATATTCTCCAGATTAAAAAAAAAATACACGTCCGTTTTCCAGCCCATAATCAACAGAGCACAAAAAGTACAAAGAAAATTAAAAGACATGTAAAAATGATGCCTTAACATTTTTATGCATTTGTCTTCTTCTAAAGTGCAAAACACATTAATTTTTGTACACTATTTGCTCTCACCTATGATCTTGTGAAAACCTCACCAATGCCAATCAATATTCTCTGAATATACCCAGATACCACTTTAGTGGTTCCAGATGGAAATGACACTGTTTTTAATTTTTTACCATGGTGAAAACATTATAATAAACACCTTTGTATGTATCATCAGCACAATGAAATCAAAGATTACAAATGTTTTTATGGTTTATAAGTAATATCCACCTGATTTCCAAAGTTCTGTAAGTATATATTCTCATAAGCAGTATGTATATATATTGGCTTTACTGACCTCTGTGGCTCAAGAGGCTAGGGTGCCAGCCACCTACATGGGAGCTGGAGGGTTCGAATCCAGCCTGGACCCGCCAAATACAATGACAACTACAACCAAAAAATAGCCAGGTGTTATGGCAGGCGCCTGTGGTCCTGGCTACTTGGGAGGCTGAAGCAGGAAAATCGCTTAAGCCCAAGAGTTTGAGGTTGCTGTGAGCTGTGATGTCACAGCACTCCACCCAGGTTGACAGCTTGAGACTCTCTGTCTCAAAAAAAAAAAAAAATTATTACCCTAAGAAAAAAGAAGGCCCCACCAAGTATTAAAATATACTATTGAAGCACCTATGGGGGTGGGAAGAATTGGATGAAGAGAGTAAGAATGCAAGTATGACCTCTCGGTATACTTTGATATGGAATTGGAACCAAGCAAATCTTTACAAATTAAAAAAACTTTTTAAAAAACAAAAACAAGCAAAATGAAAAACAAATTGATGGATCCTTAAACATAAGATTTTAAGAACTTACACACACTATATTCTGTACAGAGAACAAAATTCTATTGTACAGAGAACAAAATGAAATGCAAATAGTCAGAGGATTCCCTAACTCTGTCCACCAAAAAAGCCAAGACACCCCAAGAGCAATAAGCACACAGAACTGGGGTGGGGGTGCGGGGGGTCTTGGCTTCTGAACACCATCACCCAGTAAGATGAACTAGGCATCCTTAAAAAACGTCTGTTTCCAGACCTGGGGCAGGGAAAGTATAAGCTGAACCTATGAAATTTTGTGCTACAGTTTTAAATCTTGGCTTTGCCACTTAGTTGCTACATCACCTTGGGAAAGTCACAGAACATTTCTGTGCTTTGGTTTCCCCATCCCAATAACAGTATATACCTCACAGATCGTTGGGGGGGTTATATAACTTAATATGTACAAAGGGCCTGATAGGTGCCACAGTAGGCATTAGGTGCTGGAAAAAAGAAAATCAGAAACTTCCTTACCCTAAACCTCTCCTTAATAGTTTAATATTTGGTTCATTTTAGATATTCAATGTTTCTGCCTCTAGCATTACTCTAATTTTTGAACTTTAAGCATATACAGAGCAAACCATTCCACAGAGTTCTAACTCAAAATGGTTCCTAATAAATGCTACTGCCTGACATTAATCATAAAATAAGCCAACCCAAAACAGCATGGCAGGTGATCTATACTGAATAAACTCAAAGTAAAAATCTCTGAAATCCTCCAAGGTTATGTTTTCTATAAATTTTCACCTGATAGCTAGAAGGAAATGCCCACCAGTGGCAGATCCATGCACCAGGCCTGCCTGATCTGATTTCTGTTATAAATCAAAATCTTGAAGAAGAAAATGAAACATGACGAAAAGTTTGAAGAAAAAGTATCAAAGGAGCTTTTGCAACTACAAGAAAACCTCCTCTATGTTCTAGGGGAGGTCTTGACTCTATCTAGGACCCCTAGAGTTGATGCTCTGGAGAAAATACTGAACCCTCACTAAGGAAAAAATCCCTGGGAAACAAAACAGTCCTCTTAACAGCTTTCAAGGGCTCAAACACAGAGTAACCACATTTCAGCACTAAACTAGGTCCTCATTTGAGTTTACAAAATGAGATCTGAGTTGAAAAGGGCAGGCATGGACAGAATACAACACTGGGCTTTGGACACGCTGTGAAGCCACTGTTACACTTTCAATGTGGTTAAGTCCCCAACGTCTTATCACCGGGATGAGTGAGAGTAAAATATACTTTTGTTCTTAGGTTGTTTTGAAGGCCAGTTCTAAATTCTTGCTTTATAACACACCATTCTACACTGTACCCACTAAAACCCTCGGGGAACTGCCAATTTATACAGTGTGCTTGTGGCATTAATTCTTTATTGGAAGCGACCCTGCCCATACACACATTCAGAGAGTTATGTTCAAATTTCAGACAATCTCACCTAACACAAGAACAAGTCACCTAATATTATGCCTGCAGAACAATAAATCTTAAATTTACTTTTCCACAGAGAAAAATCTCTCAGTGAATTCCTTTGGAAAAGAATCCATATTCTAAAGAGTGATGTTTATGATCAAGCTAAAAATCTATGCTTCTTGAAAAACTACATTCATAAAAGCCATGGGGAAAATAGCTATCAACAACAATATTGGGACAATCTGGCTACACTGAATATAGACTGGATTAGACAAAGTGCTAAATTTCCTGATTTTAAGTATTGTGCTGTAGTTATATAAGAAAATGTCCTTAATCTTTAGAAAATACATATTAAAGTATTTAGAGGGTAAAGAAATATGATGTCCACAACTCACTCTCGAATGGATCCAAAAAATGTATTTATAAGTAAAAAGTATTAAAGCAAATGGAACAAAATATGAATAACTGGTGAATCCAGATGGAGAGTGTATAGGAGCCTGTTGTATTCATGGAAGTTATTTCCTAAGTTTGAAATTATACCAAATAGAAATTACAGAAAAATAGGTATCTGGTCACAAGAATCCGTGCTTTCCATCTCGACTTACCTGCCTCTCGCTCACCCGCAGAGGGCCGAACACAATACACTGGATGAGCTTAGCCACCAACATCAAAACACAGCAGGCAGTGTTTACGAGAACCTGTACACAACAAAGAAAGTTTATTTCTTCCCACTGAAAAATAAAGCAGCTCTAAAAATTTCATATTAGGAATTCAGCCATCATTTCCAATGAGGCTTTCCAAAAGGAGGGACACTTTTATGAGTAGTGGGGTCAAGATGAAGAGTGGTGAAGAGACGCACGAGCTTACCCATTAACCCACAATTCCTTGTCCCAATATGCAGCCGCTAGCAGACCACCTTACCTTTCAGTCTTAACTGAACTGTACATAAACCACAGACTGTACCTACAAAACTGTATCAACCTGGGACCTGCAGAGACTTCCCCAGCACATCATTCCCTACATTAGGATTTTGGTGGCCTTGAAGAAAACTGCTGTAGAAAGTGAAATTATCATGAAAAGTAAAATCCATCACCCAAATATCCTTCCCTCCCAAACTAATAGGAGGATGAGGGGGATAAGAGTATTCATGGTAAGAAAAAGGTCACAAGACCATGAAGATCTGATATAACCAAAAAAATAGGTATATTTCAACACATATTGCAATGGGACAAACTGCCAACCACAAATGAAATGTTCTCCATGCTTGCTTGGTGTTGGCTTCAAAGGGAAGGTTCCGGAGCCTTACAGGGGAGTGGAGGGTGGGAACAGAAAAGAGAGGAAAAGAAAAATGGGGAAGGAGCTGAGAAATGAAAGACCCCAATGCAAAACAAAGGCCTCCTTCAACAGACAGTGAGGAAACTTTTTTTTTAATACTTAAGAGACAGAAATTCTTACACCTAAATGATAAATCCAAATGCTTATAAAATGGAAGCATGGGCTGTCCCTGATGAAGCAATTACACAACTGATGCTGAAACGATTTTCAAAACTCTGAACGCACCAAAAAAGTCAAAGGACCTTGATAAAGACAGTAAAGGTGACTTTTGTGGAGATCCAATGAAAAGGCAAAGGCCGCTTCAACCTGGGATTCACTACGTTTACAGGAAAGTGACCATACTCCTCTCCCCAAGTCATTCTTCCCTCTACTTTTAAAAGCAAATGATAATTTAAAGGAAAGAAAAGTAATGGAAGTGAGTAATTTAACACAGCAAGCTCCCTCGGAGCTCTTCAGTACCTCCTACTACCCTTGGCTTTGGGAGAAGACATCATGGAAGCCTTGATTCCTACAAACAACTAAATCAAGTTCTATTCTGCCAAGGAAATACGGGATATATTCTTAAGAGATGGATGCAAAAATAGTTCTGTTTATAAAAGAAACTGTTTGGGTACTAAAATCCTTCAAATAACCAGGGGGAAAAAGCCTTGTTACCTAAAACATCCCAATCTGTGACTTCCTTGTGTAACAGACCTATTCAAGATGGTCCAGATACCTCGGAAAGCTAATTTTCAAGGTGATGGAAGAGATAGTAAAAAGGCTCATCTTTGTTGTGATCTAAACCAGTCAATCTCAGCCATGTTAATTAAGACAAATTTGTGTCATAAAACACAAAAAACACAACCCCTCAGGCCACGTCCCCTAAACATCCCCAAGCTGAATTAAAATGCAAATTTTTAAAAGAGAATTCTTCCCAGTTTTGCAGGCAGGCATATGAATTTTAAAAATAAATGCAGCAAATTTAGCGCCTGTTCGTACTGAGCACCAATATGACACCACAAGTGGAAAACCCCACACCTGACCTCATGCAACAGGTCACAGTCAAAACACAGGTACACACCACACAGTTTATCCAGTGCTATCGAAAGAAAATAAAACAACCTTCAGGTATGTGTGTAAGGTGTAAATGAAACATAAATGAGTTTCGTGTTTACACTTGGGTTCCATTCCCAGGATATTTCACTATGGGTATGCAAACACTCCAAAATCTGGAAAAAAAACCTGAAATCTGAAACACTTCTGGTCCCAAGCATTTCAGATAAGGGATTATGTAACCTGTACAGAAACACACAATGGTACCAGTCCTCATTTAAAAAGCAAATCCCAAAGCACTTGCTCTACAGAGCTAACGCTTCATAATTTTTCCTTGTAAGTAGAATCCAACTTAAAGGAATTCATAAGATTACTATTTAATAGCAGAAAAAATGAAAAATAAACATCCATTGGGGAGACTTAGTTGAATAAATTGTAAAACTTCCATTTAGTGGAATATAAGTGAAGTTAATAAAACCAACTTGGCAGCTTTATACTTACTAGCATTATATAGAACCTTCAGGATAATTTATTCACTGAAAAAAAAGCACAGTGCAGAAATGTGATTACTATGTTATGCTATGCTCTGTGTAAGAAAGAACATGTACACGTACGTGTTTATATAATATGTAGATGTGAACTGGGTTAAAGACTTGATGGGTATTTCTCAGTCTCCCACTTAACACCAGCACTAATTAATAAGAAGCAGTAATGGCCATTTCTGGCAGAAGGAAACAGGGATATTGGGGCGGGGGAGGGGGAGTCTTTTTCACTGCCTATCACTTTCGTAGCATTTAACACCTGTACCACAAGCGTATATTACCTAGTTTTTAATTGTTTTAAAATTTAGAATCTACTAACTAATCTGACCAGTTCTGAAAGGCCACGTTATTTTTCTCACCATATGATGACATACGGATGAGTAACGAACCAAAACTGGGTGGCCAAAGTCACATGTTAAGCTTGTTCAAACACACAGTATTCCCACTATACTAAAATACTAAAATACTACCAAAAAGCTTCTCACAGCTATACTGCTATCAAAAACTTAAATGTTTTTCCCCTAATCTCACCAAATGCCTTTATTTTTTTCATTAATCTACAGAAAACTGAAAAAAACAAAAACAAATTTTGCTTGTTCCTGAACAGTCTATAATAGGTCAGAACTCAGTGATCCAAGCAACCCTACTGAACCAAGCTTAATGTTAAGGCCCCTTACTCTAAGGCCCTGCGAGAAAATTTCCCTCCCAGAATGGCTCTTTTTTGCTGTTGAGAAAAAAATCATAAACTCCCAGTTAGGCCTGCCTGGGAGGAAAAGGGAGGAAAGTGATTAACAAATGGTGTGGCTACATTTATCACCATTTAACTGTGGAGAAAGCTGTGACCCTGTTAAAGGTGGCCACCAGTAGGGGATTATTTATGAGTTTGTGATGACATGGAGTCTTGTCTCAGCCTTCTACCTAACACCAAGACTGCCTCCCTCCCCACCACCATTTGATGGTTCCCTCCATTTCAGGACAATTCATACATTATTACCTCTCTGCAGCCTCCCAGAGATAAGTACAAAATACTAAGATACAGACTCCCCATTACCACATCAATAATTGCCGAGTTCCTCTTTTAGGGAGGTAAATAAAGATACATATGCAAAGCACACCTAGTAATCAAACAGCACTCCCCTCCACCCTTACCCAGAAGGTGTGGCCTTTATTTTGAACTCATCTAGGCCCATATCCAATTACTTATGAGTTTAGCATTTTTTTTTCCCCTTTTGCTGCCCCAACATTTCCAGAGCTAACATTTTTCTCCCACATTCTTTGGGGTATTCAATTCATAAAGACCCCAACCTAGGAAGTCACTTCTAGCTCTTAAATTGTATGATTATGTGACTATAACAGGCTCTTTAAAACAGGAGTTGGCAACTTTTCTTTAAAGGGCTCTCAGTAAATACTGTAGGCTCTATATTCTTATTAATTTTTTTTACAGCCTTAAAAAATGTAAAACCCATTCTTAACTGCTAAGACTGCACAAAAACAGGCTGCTACCTTTTACCTGTCCGTTCTAAACCGCCAATTCAATTTTATCCTTTTTTGGTTTTGGTGTTTTGTTTTGTTTTTTCCCCCCCTAGACTTCTATTTAAGTTATTTGTTTGGAGAATTACTAAGAAAATCCTAAAAATAAAGAAATAATGCTATATTGTTTGCATATAATTAAGTCAGAACCTTAACACGTTTCCCAATTCTATTTCTCCATCTACATGTCTTGCTCTTAAAATTTCTGAAGCGAATCTGTAAAAAAACAGAAAAGGGAAAGAAAGTGATGAAAATAATGAGTAAGAATAAATAAGCAGAAAACCCAAAACACCTGAACAATCCAGAAAAATGCTGGAAGTGACATCTGAGGAATGTAAAGTAAGACTAGAAATGAATAACAAACTTATGGGGAATAAAAGCTTAGAGTGGAAGTTCTAAAAAGACTTATGGAGACAAGTGACCAAGTCAAATCTGCATAATTATTAGTGTAAAAACCCTGGAGAGCCCCCCCAACCTGTTTTCAATATCAGGTGTCCCGGAGAAGCCTCCTTGGGAGGAGGTGGTTTTGGGTGATCTCCTGTGCTCTTCCCACTCTACATAAACCCCTCTTCCACAGACTGTCTTCTGAAAAAAATCATCTCATTGTGACAGCCCTCCCATGCCTCCATGCCCAACCTTCATTTAACCCCCATCAGTGGCTTCCCACTGTCCACAAAATAATGCCCACACTCCCTGATAGAGCAGGCAAGGTCAAGGTTACAAGACCTTCACACACCACCACTGCCCCCCCACCCTCTCCGGTCAGTTTCTCAAGCACTAGTGTGCCCAGAATCAAGGAAGGTATTCATTAAAATGAAGATTTCAAGGCTCCACTCCTCTCCTCTCCAGTCAAAGCCAAGGAAACTATATTTTACAAATACCCCAAGGACAACTAAACCCATCTGCCAGAGGGACAGATTTTGAGAAACAAACCTTCAAAGGGGTTGCTTACCCCTTCCTGTCTCTCACACCTGGCCCCACTTCCCCTACACCTACCGGGCTTCACCTTCTCAACCCTCCTCTTAAATGAGAAGATCGGACAGATTTTTTATTTAACAGCCCAGCTGATGGACCACTCTCTCACTCTGCACGTGCCCAGTACTGTCCTCTCCTATGCCACACTGAGCTTCCCACGCTATTTTCTCTACCTGAAATAGCTTTCCCTGTTTGTTGAGACCATTCCCTACTTCTAAGCCTAAGTTTAACAACCACTTGCCATGAGTCCTTCCCTAGGCAAAATTCCTTTCTCCGTCCACCAAACTCCACTGTATTTTGTATATATATACTTACTAACTTTTACCATCTTAGTGAGAGTAGGAGAAAAGTGTTATTCACAAATACACCCTCAACTGAAAAACCTTCTGAGATGGTATGGGACCTAGATTATCCTAAATTGTGCTCTACAAAGTTTCAGAGATTTCAACATGCTAAATAGTAGCTAGCAGGATTTGCAAACTGGCAGAAGGATCAGGTTTTGTTTTGTGTTCCATGGCCTTGGCTGGCTGTGTTTTTGGAGAAAAAAAAAAAAGAATCTGAATTCAAGAGAAAGTGGGGAGAGTACAAGGAGCAACCACTTGACAAAGATCCCATCACACATAGTAGTCACACAACAACTTTATCTGTCAGGCCACTGAGGAAGGCCTTTGAGATTAAGACTTCAATTTAGCTGCGAAAGGGTCTGAGCAACCAAGGAAAACCAGCAGAAACAGGTGACGATCCCAGAGGAAAGACAGAAGAAAAAACACTATGAGCATCATCTGAGAAATGAAAGTATCAAATAGGAAAAAAATGGCAGACTTGCATGAGACCAGACCTCGACTGAAAAAGCTGAGAATGGAAATTGTCTTAAAAACACAAATTTTCACCAAAAATTCAATAGACTTAGAGTTTTATGAAAATATATCAACTTTAGATTTGAACATGAGTTTTATAAGAAATTCCTTGGGAAACAAAATCATTAGCGATACCAGTTGTCAAATAAATAAAATAGTTCTTTCTGAGCCTTATTTGTATCTTAGACTTTAAAAAGATATACCGAAGACTACATTAATGTTAAAATTTGGCAAAAGCAGTCTTCACATCACTTAGTTTACCTGCTAACTCAGATGCAAAAATAGATTTGAAATTAAACAAGAGATGTGGGTTCTTCTCCCTTCTTTGGTAAAGTTCAGCTTCACACAGCTGTAGAGAACCAGGAACTTCACCCTCCACTGCCTTCTACTAAACTCTGCATCAGAAGGACCAGAAGACTTAATCCACAGCCCTCGGAGTTCATAAATCCCACTGCTTCCTTATGAAGCACAGAGGGATTAATTATGACAAATGAATTGCATTCATTCCATAAAACTTGGAAAATTAACATCTCAGTCACTTTCAGCCTACTTTCAGCCCCAAATGAGAACATGCAGGAGACAACATCCAAGAAGCCACAGTAAATCCAAGTGACAGACTTTAAATCCTGGAGTAACTTTTCTGCTCACTATGGGGTTTACATTCAAGGCCAAGGTGAAGGCAAAATTCTTTAGCCAAACTACTGTCGATCTGCCTAGACTGAAATTATCTGTTCTAATACACGAAACCAGCGCTTATTCCTTGTAAATGTTGCTTATCTTGCAGGGGCAGACAACCTAAAAACCTTGTTTTAAAAATGGATCACGAAAAGGAGAAATACGGAGTTAAAATGATGAGTTGCTTCTTGCCTCCGAATGTTTTGCTGCCTTCAGACAGCTAAGGAAACCGTCGTGAATCATCAGGTAAAAGCAGAGGGAAGGAAATAAGGTCTGCTGGGCGTTCGTTTCACCGAAGGGGACAACCAAAACACCATATTAAATGGCGCAAAAAAAAAAAAAGGAAAAAGTTGATGGAGACGGTCTCTCCCCCCACGGGAACGTCCACACACACCCAAATGTCCCAAACTCAAGTTCGCTCGGGCTTCTCCTCCTGCTTTCTCCTCTTCGTCTGAAACCCGCTAACAACATTCCCACGCTTGACCAAGTCGGAAAAGCATTTCAACTTCCCTCCACTTCGCCAGA
>NW_003852453.1:8806114-8807323 GCF_000181295.1 Otolemur garnettii
GATATCATACCCCGAACTTGTCACTGTAGGAAAAGGGTTGCTGTTTAATAGCTGTGCCCTTAGTAATCTTAAAATTTTACAAGCTTGAACTTTTTTGGAAATTCACCATGGGACGCAGGCGGGACAGGCGCGGGGGCGCGGCCTTCGTCCTCCGCCCCCAGCGGTCGCGCCGCCGCCTCCCGGGCACAGGCCCAGGCCTCGGGCCCTGGGGCCCAGCACCCAGCATTACCCTGCAGGGACACCACGGCTCGGCTGGGCCAGCGGACGCAGAGGGCACCTGCTCCGACCCGAGCGCAGGCGTGACCCAGGCCTGCTGGCGCCGATTGCTGGGCCAGGCCGGCTGCGTGGCCCGGCCTCAGGGACCTGGGCCTCTTGGCCACTTGCCCCTTCATTTCCTTTAACATGCTCCCCTCTGCAAAGCAGGTTACTGCGAGAACCCCTATGGGCCTGGCAACTCAAGGGGAATAATAGAGGCCTTGACCCCAAAAGAAAGAATAGTATTCAGTCTTAAGTTTCTGTTTATTAGCTTCCAAAGGAATGTAAAAAAGAACGTGATTTTGCAGGAATTAAAATCGTGTTCTCTTACGCACTGCAAATGTGTCAAATGGTGCAGCTACTTCAGAAAATAGTGTGTCAATTCCTCAAAGTTAAAACAAGAATGACCACTTGACCTAGCAATTCCACTCCTACATGCCCAAGACACACCTCCAAGCAAAGCCTGCATGAAAAGGTCGACAGCAGTATTCCTAACAACCAAAAGGGGAAAGCAATCCTGATATCCATCAGGTGATGGGTGGATAAACGTGGAAAATCCACAAATGGAGTATTTATTCAGCCATAAAAATAAAGTACATCATGGTTCCTGCTACAATATGGACAGACCTTGAAAGCATGCTAAAACCAAAAAGCTAGATGCAAAAGCCCATTTATTGTGAAATGTCCAGAATAGGCAAAAACACGGAATCTTGATAAATGGTTGCTTAGGGGGAGGTTGAGGGCACTGGGTGATAGTTGAAGGGTACCAGTTCCTTTTTGAAGTGATGAAAATGTAAAATTGAGGTTGTGGCTCCACAACAGTGAATATATTTAAAAATCATTGTACACTTTAAGCAGTGAATTGTATTTCAATCTGTGAATATCTCAGTAAAGCTGTTCACAAAGGAAAAAAAAAAAACTAAAAGAAAAAGAAAAGAAAAAAGGTGTTACCTT
>NW_003852453.1:8808190-8809327 GCF_000181295.1 Otolemur garnettii
AAAGTAGCCGGGTGTTGTAGCAGACACCTGTAGTCCCAGCTACTTGGGAAGCTGAGGCAAGAGACTCATATGAGCCCAGGAGTTGGGAGGTTGCTGTGAGCTGTGATGCCATAGCCCTCTACCCAGGGTGACAGCTTGAGGCTCTGTTTCAAAAATAAATAAATAAATTTTAGATTACTATAAGGGTACATACGATTTGGTTACACAGTTTGTGTTTGTTAGGTAAATCCAAGTTGTAGTTGAGCCCTTCACTCAGGTGTGCCATGTACCCTACATAGTGCCCTTTACATCAGAGCTCACCAAATCTCCTCCTTTCCCTCCTTCCCTTCCCATCCCTTCTACCCTCTCCCCCTCTTCTTGAATTTGTGTTTTTCTCCCCTGTACTAATGTAGCTGGTTATGTCCTAGTTTCCTATTAGTACTGAGTACATTACATGCTTGCTTTTCCATTCTCGTGTTGCTGTGAGCTATGATGCCATAGCACTCTACCAAGGGCAACAAAATGAGATTGTCTCAAAAAAAAAAAAAAAAAGGGCACCTAAGTGTCCCCTTCTCTCCAAACCCATGCCTACATCTGTAGCTTTGGGACTTTGTGATGTGGTCTACTTTGATTTGTATTTCTCTGATGATCAGGGCCAATAAGCATTTTTTCATGTTTGTTGGCCATTTGTCTATCATCTTGGGAGAAAGTTCTGTTCATGTCTATTGCCCAAAGAATAAATGGGGTTTTTATTTGCATTTTTAAAAAACTGAAGAGGCCTGTTTGGATCTTTTACTAGAATAATTAGTAATTTTTCTAGCCAACTTTTTCCTTTCCCACTCCAAAAACATGCTCTGCACATCTTTGTCTCCAGAATATTTTGGCAATAAGTAAACCAGCCTTCTAAAGTCTTAACCAATACTTCTAGTGCTCAGTCATTACATCCTAGGCCAGAAGAGGCAGGACAGAGAAGGGCTGAATGCTAGTGTGACCAAGGTTGGGTCACAGACTTAGGCACAACCTATGTCAGCTGAGTCCGAAGCCCTAACTATGGCGGGGAGGCAACACCATCAGACTTTAAGAAGTTGATCCTGCTTGGACAAGAAAATTATCAGTGGAGTCCATGATAAAAACTAGAGCTCTCTCCACCCACATCTT
>NW_003852453.1:8809823-8838240 GCF_000181295.1 Otolemur garnettii
CTTGCAGTACCTATGTCAGATTTCATTCAAACTTTTGTTCAGATATAAAGGCTCAAAGGGCTGCAGTTTTTGTTGTTGTTTGGTTTTTGTTTTTTTGAGACAGAGCCTCAAGCTGTCGCCTTGGGTAGAGTGCCGTGGCATCACAGCTTACAGCAACCTCCATCTCCTGGGGTTAAGCGATTCTCTTACCTTAGCCTCCCAAGTAGCTGGGACTACAGGCGCCTGCCACAACACCCAGCTATTTTTTGGTTGTAGTTGTCATTGTTTGGCAGGCCCGGGCTGGATCCGAACCTGCCAGCTCTGGTGTATATGGCTGGTGCCTTAGCTGCTTGAGCTACGGGCGCCGAGCCAGAGGGTAAAGTGTTTCTATTTAAGATGCTGATATTAAATTACACAATATTACAAGTGGCAACCATGGTGGAAGCCACAGAACATGACTTCTAGGCAAGTCTAAGGGAAAAAACACTAAAGAGGTCAACATTCTTTGCAGATGAGGAAACTGAGTCCCTAATGATGTGAACAACACAAAGTGAAAACAACCGTGTTGCAACTCCTAACTCCGAGTCACGTTTTAAATCCAGTGTCCCGTCACACTGCAGGAAACTCAGTCTGCTGAGAACACAGCTAACACAAAAGGACAGCAACACTGAGATGGCCCAAGCCATCAGGCCCTTGCTTGCTATTATGCCAACCTGTCTCTTACCCAGCAGCCCTTGGCCACTAACACTGAAAAAGAATGGTGCAGACTTTGTACAGGAACGCTGAGATGAGCAGCCATAAATGAGGCTGTAACAAAACCATCACAGAGTCATTCTCTTTTAAATACTTTTTATTGAAATGACAATAAAATAAAATTAAAAAAGAACAGTGACCATTTGAATCAAACTTTTACTTTACAAATATAAAAATATAACCAAAACTCCAGTTTCTTTTATACATTTTCTATAAACTTAATGCCAGGAAAGTTCTCAAAGCCAAAGTAAATGATGCTCATACACTCTGAAGTGAATACAATGACCAAATATTTCAGTTTTAAATACTCTGGCCTTTCCTTCAACACAATAGCATAATCAATGTAAGTTTTCCAACTTATCTCTGTTTTTACAATACAATCCATCACTAAAATATAATACACCTAAGCTGGCTTAATCTAACCTTGTCTAAGTTTTACTAAGTTTTTTCACAAAAACAAGCTTAATAAATAAAGCTAATATTTAAGTGTGTTTTATGGCTCAAGTCAAATGATAGTACTATGTTTCTCAACACATATTTAAACAAAGGCAAACTGGCTGAAATGAACCCAGTTTAGCCCAAATAGTAAGCGATATAAAACAAGTAGAACAAATCTTATGTTACAGAAGCCAGTCAACCCCTAAGCCTTCTTTGGAATAAAATATACAAAACTGCAAAGTCTGAAACAGTCTTAGCAATTGGCACATACTGCTGCAAACACTATGAAATAATACAAACATTGCTACGCCAAGCATTTCATCTCTAGTGACTAAGTTTTTAAAAAATGAAGTCACTTAAAAGCTGAGAACATATGAATCACATCATTTAAGAAAGGGGATTATAAGCCAATGGCTTGCTGGCATCCTGAATTTTAAAGACCTCTACCTCTCACTTCAGTACAAATTCAAAACAATGCCATTTTAAGTATTATTTACTTCTTTAAAAATCGCAAGCTCTTCATCACTTAGGGGAATAAAAACACATTTTACTTTTCTCTAAAGGGATAAGTCAATCCTAAATGTAACTTAAAAGTATAACCTTTTAGGTTTGCTCCCTCAATCTATTAAAACATTTTCCAGTGCCATGTAGTAGTTTTATATAGAATGTGTACTACTTGGATTATGCAAGAAAAATAAGACGAATATTGTAGTTATACAGTGTAAAAGAGGGCCTTCATCTATTGATAAGCCTGGAGCACAACAGGCACTAAAAAATATAGGTCTATTAATGAAGAGATCATTTCAAACTATTCAGTACTGTGTAGACAACTGGAATGCGCAATTTAAGACTTGTTAGTTCCTAAAGCATGATAAGAACGTACACGTTAACTAATGTTAAACAGTGCCCTTACACCCGCTTCTAATGCTGCAGAAACATACCAAATTTGATTCCCCTGGTTCTACTACTTCAGTTATGAAATCTAAAACAGAATATTGGGATCCCCCTGTAACTGATCAGAGCAAATTAAAAATTTATGTTTGTGTGTTATGAATTTTACATTTAAAGCCAGATCTCTTACATCCCCAGGTTAGTAACATGGCCAACCTGAATCAAAGGTTTTTCTCACCTGGACCCAGCAGATGACTGACTCAAGCATTAACTATATATTGGGAAGAAGTGACAAAGAACTTCTAGGTTGAAACTTAAGTTACAAAGACATGCGTAACCTTGAATCAGATTCAACTCATTCCTTACAGAAAATACTTTCTAAAACACACCATGAAAAAGTCCACGTTCTCTCCATCCTCCCCAAATTACAAAAGCAAAAATCTGAAAAGTGGGCACTGTAGCGTTTCACTCGGCTGCCAGAAGGAATCAGGGAAGATGAGCTGCTGGATCAACCCATCTCCATCTCTACCTTCCTCTAATCTGAAGGACTTGTTTCTCAGTCTAAGGAACTAGCTGAAAGACTCAGAATTTACCCGTAAAACTATACTAAATTAGAAATATGATAATGTAAACCAAGAAGGCAGAACTGCTAGCTATTGAACTAGTGCCTTTTTCAACAGAAATCACTTGTCATTCTGGTTATGGAGACTGGGGCACCTACTGCAAAGCAATGGCATGTTAGTCACCACATCACAACCATGATATGACCCCCAACCATACAAACTTGAATGTTTGTAAATATAGTTGCTCAGCCACACTTGGCCTGATTTTCATAAGTATGACATACCTTTGACAACATCTAATATTCAGGAGAACAGCCCTTGATTAGTATCATAAAAATGTAAGAAATAACCAAAAGTTCATTTCTATTAAAAACTTAACTATACCAATCTCTTTTCATTATTACGTCTTGCAGATTCATTTATATTAAGCCTACAGTAACAAGCCCGTAATAAGGCAGACACAGTATACTCTGACCATTAGAACCATGGCACAGCCAGCAAACTCCTTTGCCCTACAAGTTCTTACTCCCCCAAATTTGACCTGATTTTGGCAGTGTTTTAACTAAGTTTTCTGTTATTTGTGTCTTAGACTAACAAAATTCGGCCCCTACCCTGTTTCTAGATTTCAGCTGATTCAGATTATTCCGAAATATTTTTGTCACATCCTAAATTTCATCTCTATGCATATAAATTCAAGTCAATTGAAATAATATTTCAATCTAAGAGTCTATAACACAAATAATTAATGGCCCCAATTATGTAGGGACAAAACTCTAAGTAAGCTCCAGACAACTCTTTTTATACCAATTCCTATGGCTTTGCTGACCTAGCCAATTTTAATGTTCCCATATGCTTAAGATCTCTTACTTGTGAACTAAGTATAGTTATATACCCTGGATATAAAATGTAGCAGTCAGTTAATACACTAGGGATTCTCTGTAATACAACTTGTTAAGAGTGTAAAATTTGGTACAGGAGTTACACCTTGGACTCAATCAGACAAATGTAGTTCCCAAAAGTAATGGAAGATCCTCACCACAAAGAGCTGTAACACTGTCTTGGAGTATGTGCCCAAGAATGGTACTGGAGTGAGGGTCTCGTAAACATGGCTGACCTAAACCTGCAAAGAATGTTGTGTCTTAGCATTCACCAGCCTAAGGGAGCTTAAAAACAAAAACAAAAACAATCCTCACCTGTAAGAATTTTTAAAGTTTAATGAGAAATAAAAAAATACAAATAGAAAGAAGTCCATTTTCTTTAATGTTGTACAAAAAAGTATAAGTAAAACCAAAAGTAAATAAACATCATCACATTTGCTGATACCACTATCTAGTTCTTCATGTTAACTTTACTATTCAAACAATAGAAAGTAAGTAGCAATTTAGGGACCAGGAAAGAGATAAAACCAAAACACTTTTCTACCACATTTATTCTTCTATAACTGTGTATAGCTGTGCTCACGGAGACGGCTTCTTTTACTTCTCTATTGCGCAGAAATTCAGTTGTATATAAAATTGAACCTGAATTTTAAAAAGAACAATACTTCTATTAGAAACAGTATTATTTATATAGTTTCTACTTTAGTTGATAAGGAAATTGATCTGGATGTTTCTACCCTCCCGTAACATTTCAGCATTTTATACACCAAGACACAATTTTCTCTCACCAGAGAAACACGTTATGCATTTAAAAAATGCTGTTGAGTATTTACAGAATAAAAGAAAAGTGTGTAAATTTGATTATCTAATAAGTTCCTTGAAGGTAGGAACTTGCATTCTGAACTCTCAACACAGTTCCTGCACCTATCCTTAGTAGAGTGCCATGGCATCACAGTTCACAGCAACCTCATACTCTTGGGCTCAAGCGATTCTCTTGCCTCAGTCTCCCAAGTAGCTGGGAGGTACTTGCCACAACGCCTAGCTATTTTTTGAGACAAGGTCTTACTCTGGCTCAGGGTGGTCTCAAACCTGTGAACTCAGGCAATCCACCCACCTCAGCCTCCCACTGCTAGGATTACAGGCGTGAGCCACCCACCCAGCCTAACAGATTATTTAAATAAATGGGCCACTTGCGGGTAGGTATCTCGTACTTGGAATCCTAACATTTTGGGAGGCTGAGGTGGGACTGCTTGAGACCAGAAGTTCAGGACTAGCTCAAGCAACACAGTGAGACCCAGTCTCTACAAAAAATCAACAACCAAGTATGGTAGCTACTTGCGAGGCTCAGGCACGATTGCTTGAGCCCACTAGTTTGATGCTGCAGTGAGCTATGATGACACTACTGCACTTCAGCGTAGGTGACAAAGTCAGACCCTGTCTCTAAATAAGTGAAAGAATATTCATTATTTATTCATTCAATATTACGGTTTTTTTCCCACATACTATACTTCAACTTATAACCTGTCAGAAGGCCAAAGTAGAGCAGCAAAGATAAAGTTTAGTGACAAAGTAGCAAAACCAATTTCACACTCACCAAGTTTCATAAAAGGAGAGAATCACTACTGAAACTGATTTTGGGGGCTTTTTGAGAGACAGAGTCTTGCTGTGTCACCCAGGGTAGAATGCAGTGGCATAAGCAATCCTCCTACCTCAGCCTCAGATAATCAAGTCCTATCTAGCTAGGACTACAGGCACACACCACTAAACCTGGCTAAATTTTTTATTTTTTTGGAAGAGATGGGGCTGGGGAGGTCTCACAGTGTTGCCCAGGCTGGTCTGGAACTCCTGGCCTTAAGAGATGCTCCCTCCTTAGACTCTTGGAAGTGCCAAGATTAAAGGCATGAGCCATCGTGCCTAGCCTAGAATTATTTTTAAACTAACACTAAGGATTTCCCAGGTGCCCGGCATTATACTAAGCATTATATATCATTATTTTACTTGGTCCTCATAATCCTATGAAGTAGAGACTATTATCTCCATCTACAGATGAAAAAATAGGCAAAAAGTTATAACAGTTTATCCAAGGTCACCCTCTCCCAGCAAGTATTGAGTATAGGATTCAAACCCAAACATTCACCATATAATCCACATTTGAGCCACCACACTATCTATAATTCCTAGGTAAGTTTAGCTCTAAGGACCTCAACCAGTATTAAATCCACTTCTTAAAAACCTGATTTCTCATCTCTATCTGCCTAAAAATTCAAACTCCACGTAAAAATTGGGGACTTAGGGGTCAGGCACAGTGGGTCATTCTTGTTATCCTAGCATTCCTGGAGGCCGAGGCAGGTGGATTGGCCTGAGCTCATGAGTTTGAGACCAGCCTGATCAAGAGTGAGATCTCGTCTCTAAAAATAGCCAGGTGTTATGGCAGGAGCCTGTAGTTCCAGCTATTTGGGAGGCTGAGGCAAGAGGATCACTTGAGCCCAAGAGTTTGAGGTTGCTGTGAGCTATGATAATGCCATCACTTTCTACCCAGGGCAATAGAGTGAGACTCTATCTCAAAAAAAATAAATAAATAAATTGAGGACCTAATTCCCTATGTCTCAATCTGGGCCAAATATAATAAATTCCAAAAAGGAAGAAAGGAGAATAAATTACACCAAGAGATTCAATTCTCTGCTTTTTTATATAGACAACTCCCCTCATATTTAGATACTATTGACTACTATTTTTATTACCTCTTCTTGAATAAAGACTTCAACCTTAACTATGGAGAATATCAGGTTTTGGAAAGAGCATTCACATAAATACCAGAATGTCATTTTCTAGCTTAGAGTTTGGGGACACTTTTAGTCAGTCATATTTAACCTATGGCTTGCACATGACCTAAAAGTCTAGCTACTGTCTTACCTTCCTTAAACACCCAAATGCGTTAACTATTATCTTCTCAAGTAGCTCAGAATATTTCAAATCTGACAATTTGGATGGATAAACCACAAATTGTTTAAACTTTCCATACCTGCTCAACAGCTGAGGGAGACTAGAAATGATGGGTCCATATCCCGGTGCATTGTCATACAATTCAAACAATGGTGCAGCTACCAACTTGTAATTTTTAGGGACTGCAAACAAGGCTAGAATAAATCAAACAGTATTCATTTTCTATAATTTCTTATATAATCACTGCTTCTGTTTCATTTTTAATCACCAATTTTACATGTGTAATAAACTTTTAAAACAATTATCCTTAATACTCTTTTAAGCTAGAGTTCAGTCACAGACTCAAAAGCAAATGATTCTCTAAAGAAATCCATTCTATTAACAACCAACTTTATTAACTGCTGGCCCTGGGAGAAAGGGGAGAAGAGAATAGCCATGGCTTTTTTTTTTTTTTTGAGACGGAGCCTCAAGCTATCCCCCTGGGTAGAGTGCCATGGCATCACACTCACAGCAACCTCCAACTCCTGGGCTCAAGCGAGTCTCCTGCCTCCGCCTCCCAAGTAGCTGGGACCACAGGCGCCCGCCACAACGCCCGGCTATTTTTTGGTTGCAGCCGTCATTGTTGTTTGGCGGGTCCGGGCTGGGGATTCGAACCCGCCACCTTAGGTGTACATGGCTGGCGCCTTAGCCGGTTGAGCTATAGGCGCCGAGCCAGCCATGGCTTTTTATTTATCTTGGATTCAATTATAAGACTATTATAAAAAAGCAGAATAAAAACTTGTTAAAGTTCAACAGGCCTAAAGATGATATTTTTCCGTTTTTGTTTTTTTTTTAACCAATCTGTCTCAAAGGTTTTAGGAGCTTATCACAATGTGACATAGAGTGCTAGTAGCTGAACAATTATTAAAAATAATTGGTAGGTAACCAATTATTAAATTGGCTCTAGTTAAATTCATTTTTCTCCTTGTAGCATGGCAGGCACATTTGAGAGAAAGTAGGTTATGTTAAAGTAGGTTATACCATGTTAAAAAACATGGTATACATCTTTAGTTTTACAAAATATAAATCCAAAACTGCAAGGAACCCAGAAAGAACACCAAGAGACATCCTGAAATTATTCTCTACAAGTTTTTAGAAGACTGCCTTCAAAAACAAAATAACTTACCTTTCTCTTGAAGCTGAACCAGAAACAACTTCTTATGTTCCTTAGGCTTTGTAATATGTGCAGGAATATATGGATACTAAAATAACAAACGATAATAATTTGTAATTTTCAAGACCCACCATCCCTTAAGTTATCAACTTCTCCCATTTCAGACATGAAATTCAATTCTCAACCCTCTGGGACCAAGTTCCTCATACCCTGAGTACAACTGTAACGTGTATTACATGACTTTATTTATTTATATGTTTACTCCCCAGCACAGCCTAAAATGCTAGGTGAGGCATATTACTCTCTACTCTTCTTTACCAGGACTTAGTATGTAACAGATGCAGTAGTAAATAAATGTTTTAACACATATAAAATAATAAGTAATAAACAAATTAACTATTCAAGATAAACACAGTCATAGGATTAATAGCTTGGGAAACTTACAACCAATGAAGTGTAATTTTAATCAGTGTTTTAAAGTTAAACGCTCTAGGATAGTGATGTGGACATGTTTGCTATCTTAAAAGTTTGAATACAGCCTGAGGTAACTGACAAGTTGCTCCTTGCTCCTTTCCTCTCTCACCTACAACACTCTCCACCCCAGCCCCGCCCCCATGGTGCATGCTTCAGAAGACCAGAGGAGAAGGCCCACTGGAGTTTTGCCAGCTGGGCAAAGCTGCATTGCTTGATAAAACAAAGAAAAGAACTTAGAGAATTTAAAGGGATAGAGAGTATTAGAGAGAAGAGCTGCCATCTGAAAATGAAACACTTTGACAAAGAAGTCTAACATAGGGAATTTGTAAATTCTACTGTATATTACAAAAACCTCTCCTACATCTCTCCATAATACACTCAGAAATCTACTTTTGCTTTTGGAGTTGTTTTGAGGGCCAAGGAATTAAAAAATCGCTAAAAAGAGATATAAGGGGAAAGTGGGATAAAAGCAGAGGCTGCCAAAAGGAGGTATTATCCATCCCAAATTTAGACAGGAACTTATGCTAAGAGAGGCTAAGCATCTTTCCCAAGATTACTCAGCTAAGGAGTGAAGCCAAGATTCAACTGTATCTTTTCAACTCTTAATCTAATTATAAAAACTTATGTTGCTCTTGGATCCCATTCCCATGAATTCATGGCATAACAGGCGTACAGCATAACACACAAGAACCAGTTGAGCAGGAGCATAAAGGGATGGAACCTCTTCCCCATGAATTCATGGCATAATAGGTATGGCAAGCTTTGTCACACTCAATGAAAAGGCGCCTCTCTGAGCTGCTGGAACCTTTTCTTTCTTTTTTTTTAAAAGAGTGTCACTATGTTGCCCTCCATAGAGTGTCCTGGCATCACAGCTCACAGCAACCTTAAACTCTTGGGCTCAAGCATTCTCTAGCCTCAGCCTCCCAGCAGCTGGGACTACAGGCACCCACCACAACACCCAGCTATTTTTTTGTTGCAGTTGTCATTGTTGGTTAGCTGGCCCTGGGCTGTGTTCGAACCCACCAACTTTGGTGTACGTGGCTGGTGCCATAACCACTGTGCTACAGGTGCCAAGCCACGGAACCTTTTGCCTATGAATTCATGAAAACCTGTTATTTCACACTATGTTACTCATTGGCACCTAACCAGTATTCAAGGTAGAATAATTATATATCAGAGCCATCCCTAGAGTACAATGAATTGAGGTAACTGTTCCCGGCTTTGGAGGTCACTTGCACTATCATGAAAATAGACATATTAGCAGCAGCAAAGAAAATGTGTGAAGTGGCTTCAACAGCTAAGAAACCTATGGCTCACATACAACAAAAGTTCCCAAACCATGACCAAAGTAAGTGACATTATATCAATTTTCTTCTACTCAAGCCTACATGGTTCCTGTTTTTTTAGCCCTTCTTCTCCAGTCCTGTTCTTCATGTTCTAGCCAACTGCTCTTCATACAAAAAGATTGAGATAGGGAGATAACGTTGTATTCTTTGCCCACTGACTCTTTTTTTTTTTTTTTTTTGAGACAGAGCCTCAAGCTGTCCCCCTGGGTAGAGTGCCGTGGCATTACAGCTCACAGCAACCTCCAACTCCTGGGCTCAAGCGAGTCTCCTGCCTCTGCCTCCCAAGTAGCTGGGACCACAGGCTCCCGCCACAACGCCCGGCTATTTTTTGGTTGCAGCCGTCATTGTTGTTTGGCGGGTCCGGGCTGGGGATTCAAACCCGCCACCTTAGGTGTACGTGGCTGGCGCCTTAGCCGGTTGAGCTATAGGCGCCGAGCCTGCCCACTGACTCTTAACTAATACTCCACAACAGGTTTACTAAAGAGCCAACTCCAGCGTTCAGTGAACAAAGAGAACTGTCCTAGGAACTTTTGGGATTAGTACTGAGCATTTTCCAGTTAGATCAAGCAATGTTCAAGAAAACAAAAAAAGTTTAAAATAATTGTTCTATATGTCTTTGAACCAAGAACTTGAACTTCACTATTTCTATAAGAAATTGCACTTTTTTATTTGTTTGTTTGTTTGAGACAGAGTCTCGCTCTCTTGCCTTGGATAGAGTGCCATGGTGTCATCATAGTTCACAGCAACCTCAGTCCCTGGGGCTCAAGAGATCCTCTTGCCTAAGCCTCCCAATAGCTGGGACTAAAAGTACTTGCAACAACACCGAGCTAGTTTTTCCTTTTTTAGTAGATGGGGTCTCACTCTTGATCAGGCTGGTCTTGAACTCTTGAGCTCAAGCAGTCTACCCACCTGAGCCTCACAGAGTGCTAGAATTACAGGCATGAGCCATTGCACCTAGCCCAAAGTTGTACTTTCTTAAAGTCAAGACACAGATGTGCTCATGGAAATTGTCAGGTAGTGAACACTAGCACCAGGTTCCATAAACCCCTCATCTTCCTACCCCTCTGATATACAAGGGAGTCAGAAGAGAACAGAATGATCTGCTTGGCTGATATTCCATGCAATGCCTGTCATGGAACCCAATTATGCAAAAAAGCTAGAAAGTTTGTTTTTTACACGTGTCTCACACCACAGGGCAACTTATCCCACCTCAGATTTCAGAGCAGCTGGATTTGAAGAGTGTCAGAAAGTTCCCTGTTTAGTCAATTTTTTTTTTTTTTTTTTTTTGCAGTTTTTGGCCACAGCTGGGTCTGAACCCGCCACCTCCGGCATATGGGGCTGGCGCCTTACTCCTTTGAGCCACAGGTGCCACCCAGCTTAGTCAATGGAAAGAAAGAAAGAGAGAGAAAGAGAAAGAAAAGAAAAAAAAGAGAAGAGAAGAGAAGTAAAAAGAAAAGGAAAAGATTTCCTGCTTGTTGCCACTGTTTCACCCTCTGCTTTTCTGTGTCCAAGTTTTTCCAAAGCCTGAAACATCTCTCAATAAGTGCTCAGACTCAACATGAAAGTACAAGGAGTTAATGCAACCTTCACCCAAGGAAAGACAGGAGTATCTGGCTTTCCAGGGTGCATCCCAGATGGCTCCTGACATTCCTTATGATTAATCCAAATGGTGCCCACAGGTGGTGTCCCCTTCCCAGCACTCTGCCTCCTGCAATCACCTCAGGAAATCAAGACTTAGGTAGATGCTAAGGAATTAACTCATTCTCCTGAAAACTGGCACTTAAAGAAAAAGCAGTGACTATTCTTTCACACTATATACTTCAGGATAATCTGAGTTGCTCAGAGAAGTTTTTCTTTATATAAGCATCATAATCCCAATGAAGTCTTAGATCCAGGAAATTGTTACCAATAAGCTTAGTTTATAAAAAGAAACAACCAAATTATCATCAAATTCCTAATGGAACCACCAACAATAGACTGCCTCCAAGATTAATTCCAATGATTCCTGTCTCCTGATACCCACAGCCCCTTCTCACACTGTACCAGGGTGGACTTCTGTGTTCAACAGCACACAGCAGAACTGGTGGTTTGCCAATGCCAAGATTGGGTTATAAGGCTGTCTGCCAGAACCTATGGCCTCAAGGCCATATGTGGCCCTCCAGATCCCCAAGTGTGGCCCCCGATCAAATCCAAAATTCAATACTTGGACTCAGTCAAAAAATTACACTCAAGGATCTAGAAGCCACATGTGGCTCCAGGCCACAGGCTCCCCATCCCTTGGGTCAACGGTCAGCAAAAACTGAAGCCTTGAAAAAAAAACTGAAGTTTTCAGTCAAAATGCCCTAGCAAACACGTGTGAGCTTAGGCCCAGATCCTCAGCCCCAGTTCAGCCTTATGATTCAGTCCCAGCTGACAGTTTCATCAAAGACCTTAAGTCAGAACCAGCTTGCTGAGCAGCTCCAGATGCCTGACCCTGAGAAACTGAGATGATAAAGGTCCATTGTTTTAAGCTGCTAAATTTTCATAATTTAGCAACAGATAAAATATACCACCATGACCAGCCTTGTTACCTGATACCCCTAAATTAGCTGAGCTGAAATCCAACGCCTAGATCTAACTGCCAATTTGTAAGACACACAGGAGAAAGAGCTATATTTTCAATGATAGCAGGGGTATACAATCAACAATGGAAATATTAAAGATTTTAGCCTGTTTTCATTAACAAATAAATTATAAGGAAAAAAACTAAGTCATTAACCTATAGATGTAAAGAGATTTAAGAGACTATCCTAATTCAAACAAATTATAATTGAAATGGTATCTAGGATTTGCTTCAAAATAATTCACTGTGGGGGGGGGGCAGGAGAATGGGGCCTGGAAGGAGAGGGATGATGATGAAATAAGTTTTTGAGTTGTTAAAAGTGGATGACAGCTAATGGGATTCATATACTTTTAGTATTTTCTCTACTTTTATATGTTTGAAATTTTGCTTTAAAATAAAAAGTGCTTGGTTTTAATTTTGTAATCTAAATTAATGAGAAATAAGTGAAGAAAAGCAAATTTCAAATAAAATTCTACTTGATCTTTTCAAAAGTGGCTGAAATTAAATCAGTTTTCTGCTTCCCAAATACCCAACAGGGATAACTGAACACTGACCTGAGGAGGTTCAAAATTTGGTCTCCACCAGTTACCAATGCAGTCATCAATGACCCAGTCTTGAAGGACTCCATCTTGACGACCCAGTATCTGTCAAAAAGAAATAATATAGCCAGTGAACAACTAAATATACTCACTCATGTATATCCTTTTTCAGTGATGAGAACATAGTCTCTGAGTTACAAACATCCAACTTACGTACATGTCACACTTGCAAACAGAGGCTATCATATTAAGTCCCCTAGTCACAAATATCCAACTGATGTACAACTTGCACTTATAAATGGAGGCTATTACAGGTAATAGGTAAAATGTAGTGTTCCAACTTATGTGCAAATTCAATTTAAGAACAAACCTACAGAACCTATCTCTTTTGTAACCTGAAAACTGCCTATATTCTTGGCAATGCTCTTAATAGACACATAGCTAATGTGCCTTCCATCTAGATACCCTATGAACTCTCGTTTATTATCTCTGTTATTCCACCCAAGACATACACTATTCCTTTAAAATTGGCAGTCTAAAGGGGAGAGGGAGTGGAGGGAGGGTGATTGGTGGGATCATGCCTATGGTTCATCTCACAAGGGTACATGTGAATCTTTCTAATTGTAGAGTATAAATGTTTTAACACAGTAACTAAGGAAATGGTATGAAGGCTATGTTGACCAGTTTGATGAAAGTATTTCAGATTGCGTATAGAACCAGCACACTGTACCCCATGACTGCATTAATGTACACGGCTATGATTTAATTTAAAAAAAAATTGGCAGTCTAGTTTCAACATGTGACTATAAAGGACCAACAAATTCACTGGTATGCCTTTGCTACTCATGGAACCCAAAGGTGATCAATCAGTTACTTACATCAACCAATAGCATACAATATTTTTCTAGAATTAACTATGGTTTTGGGTACCTACACAACCAAATTATAGAAATAAGTTCAAAATTCACAATTTTCATTTTTATTAATCTGTATAACTAACATTAAACTTAAATAATTCTACAAGATACACAATGAGAAGCTACAGTTCTTCGTCCTATTTCACCCATTCTTATAAGCTACAAACTTCCAGCTCCTGGTTGTTTTTTCCCGATACCTCTATTTTTAAAAGTATACATGTATGTAGTATAGAGTTTTTATATATAAACTATTTTAGAATAGTTTTTGATTTACAAAAAATTTGCAAAGATGGGCTCAGCATCCATAGCTCAGTAGTTAGAACAGGACACCGGCCACATACACTAGGGCTCGTGGGTTCGAACCCGGCCATGGCCTGTTAAACAACAATGAGAACAGTAACAAAAAAAATAGCCAGGCATTGTGGTGGGTGCCTGTAGTCCCAGCTACTTGGGAAGCTGAGGCAAGAGAATCGCTTAAGCCCAAGGTTGCTGTGAGCTGTGACACTACAGCACCCTACCAAGGGCGACATAGTGAGACTATCTCAAAAAAAAAAAAAAAAATTCTTTTTGCAAAGCTGGTACAGACACATCCCCTATACCCCATACCCACTTTCCCCTACTGTTAACATCTTACATTAGTAAAGCACATTTGTTACAACTAATCAACCAATACTAGTAACACAATTATTTACCCAAGTCCATACTTTAAATCAGGTATCTTTAATTTTTACCTTATGTCTTTTTCCAGTCCCAGGATTCCAGCTAAGATATCACATTACATTCAGTCATCACTCTTTCTAAGGCTCCTCTAGACTGTGACAGTTTCCCACGTTTTCCTTACTTTTTATGATCGTGACAGTTTGGAGGAATACTAGTCAAATATTTTGTTCAGTGTCCCTCCATTAGACTGAGGTTATGGACTTTTGGGAAGAAAACTAGAGAGGTAAAGTGCCATTCTCATCACTTCCCATCATGGCTATATGCTATCAGTTGAACTTACTGCTGATGTAAACCGTGACCACCTGGGTCAGGCTTCTCCAATGTAAAGTTACATTTTTAAAAACATTCTTTTATGACCATTTCTTGATTACTTTTCATTTTTAAAATCCAAAAAGAAACCCTATTATCACACTCTACTGTGGATAAGAATTTAAATATTAAAACCACAACCCCTATTTATATTTTTTCTTTTATTTCTCTCCTATCATCAATATTTGATTAAGTTAGATTCAGTTGATTTAATATGAGTTGGTTAAATCAGGCACAACAGAGTGACCAGTAAACTATAATTACATTTCCTTACTTATATTATTATTCTTTTCTTTAGAGTTAATAACTGTTTTATTTCCTTTGATATTTCCAAATTCACTCCCAGTCTCCATAAGAACTTAAATTTCTTCTCAACTTAACATCAACTCTTCTGTCAACTTCATTCTTTTTCTAAGACAGTTTGCTATCAGCCACTGTAACCTGTACTAGATTAGATGCTCTGGGCCCTGCTTCACAGCTGGAGTGTAAGTGCTTCTCTTACCCTCTCTGTTGTTAGATCCTAACATTGCAAATAACACATCTTCTTTCTTACTTTACTCTTTTAGTTTAGTAGTGAACACCCTCTAGTAACTTTCTGAGACAAGGTACAAAAAAAGGTTTTTTTGAAACTCCACGTTTCTGGAAATAGCTTTACCTACATAATTTTTTTTCATTTTTTTTATCCAAACAATTGATGTACAGTTTCATGGACAGAAAATTCTATGACAGAAGTCATATTCTCCCAGAATTATAAAGACATGTTCCAGACTGTTTAGCTTTATCTCTGCATAGTCTAATGCCATTTCTAATTCAGATGCTTTATATTTAACCTGTATCTCTGTTTACTGCCCCCTCCGATTTCACAATGATAATGACTTAGCATAGATTTTTTAACATTCATCATAGAGAACAGACCAGTAGTTCTTTTTTTTTTTTTTTTTTGAGACAGGGCCTCAAGCTGTCCCCCTGGGTAGAGTGCCGTGGCATTTCAGCTCACAGCAACCTCCAACTCCTGGGCTCAAGCGAGTCTCCTGCCTCCGCCTCCCAAGTAGCTGGGACCACAGGCGCCCGCCACAACGCCCGGCTACCTTTTGGTTGCAGCCGTCATTGTTGTTTGGCGGTCCGGGCTGGGGATTCGAACCTGCCACCTTAGGTGTACGTGGCTGGCGCCCTAGCCGGTTGAGCCACAGGCGCCGAGCCTAGATCTTTTCAATTTCAAAATTTGCCCTTTGGATTGGAGACTTTTCCTTAATTATGCTTTGCTAATAATTTTTCTTCTATTTATCTATAGTTTAACAGTCCTTCTAGAATAATCCACTAATTTTCTCTCTTCTCACCAACATTCTATTTTCTTATCTTTTCATTCTACTTTCTGGTAAAATAAAACTATCTTTTAGTCATCAACTGAGTTTTTAATTTTTCATGAGATTTTTTAATACTTTTTATACTCATGAGATTACTTTAATACTTTTTTAATACTTTTTAATACTCATGAGATTTTTTTTTTTGGCTCAGCGTCCTTTGCACAGTGGTTACAGTGCCAGCCACATGCATCAAGGCTGGTGGGTTTGAACCCAGCCCGGGCCAGCTAAACAACGACAACTGCCAACAAAAAAATAGCCAGGCATTATGGTGGGCGCCTGTAGTCCCAGCTACTTGGGAGGCTGAGGCAAGACAATCACTTAAGCCCAAGAGTTTAAGGTTGCTGCGATCTGTGACACCACGGCACTCTACCAAGGGCAATATAGTGAGACTCTGTCTCAAAAAAAAAAAAAAATACTCACGAGGTTTTTGTTGGATAAAAAGTCTTTTTATAATGGCACCTTGTTTCACAGGCACAAAATTTCCTCTTATTACACCAAGAATAACCATAGTTTTGTAAATGGTTGACTTTCTGTTCTGTTGAGTTCCTTTTGCTGTTTCTGATCTCTTTCATGTTAAGAAGCTTTCTCCAAAAGCCTGGTGATACTTGGTTATCTGCTCACAATTAAGGGTGGAGCAGTAAGATGCTTAATTGTCACTTCTGTGTACATGAGCTATAGAGCTATGCTATTTCTTTAGGAAGACTCCTGCTATGTCATTGTTACTCACAATGACATTTGATTTCCAATGTGGCAGTGTTGGGAGGTGGAGCTTAGGGGGAGGTGTTTGGATCACAGTAACAGATCTCTCATAAATTGATCAATAACCTCCCTAGAGAACACGGTTGTTAAAGAGTTGGCTTCCTCTCTTGCCACATGATCTCTACACACAAGGCAGCTCATTCCCCTTCTGCCATGAATAGAAGAAGGCTAAGGCCTTTACCAGATGCAGCTGCCCAATCTTGAACTTTCCAGCCACCAGAATCATAAGCCAAATAAAACTGCTTTCTTCATAAACTACCCAGCCTCAGGTGTTCTGTTATAGCAAGATTAAATGAACTCAAGACAACTCCCCAATTGCATTATCCATAGTCTCTCTGGGACTGGTCATTTTCTGCAGAAACATTCTGTCAGCCTAATAAAACTCTATGAGTCTCACCCAAGCATAGTGGCCAATACCTATAATCCCAGCATCTTGGGAGGCCAAGGTAGAATTTTTTGAGCCCAGGAGTTCAAGACTAGCCTGGGTAACATAGCAAAACCCTGTCTCTACCCCCAAAAAAACCTCAATTTTAAAAATAACAGAGAGTGGGTAGCATGTCTGTAGTCTCAGCTTCTCAGGAGGCTAAGGTAAGAGGAGTGCTGGAGCACAGGAGTTTGAGGCCAGAGGGAGCCATGATCATAAAAATGCATTCCAGCCTGGGCAACAGAGTGAGATCTTGCCTCGTTAAAAAAAAAAAGAGAGAGAGAGAGAGAGAGAGAGAGAAGTCTTATTATTTAGGATGCAGGATGGAAACTTTCACTTACTTTCCTTATCCCCTAACTTTTTCATTGCTAGGGGTTCTGAGTCCATCACTACAGAAGATCAATCACTAGCCCATCTTTGCCTAACTAGAGGGGTAGACAATCTAGGGACATTAGGCTGAAAAACCCAAATCTGAAACTTCTTGAGCACCAACATGATGCTCAAAGGCAATGCCCATTGCAGCATTTTGAATTTTGGATTTAGGATAATCAAACAGTAAGTATAATGCAAATATTCCAAAATCCAAACACTTCTAGCCCCAAGCATTTTGGATAAGCAATATCCAACCTGTATAAATCCATCCTATATAGAATTTGAGCCTGTCGAATTTTCAGCTCATGCATGCCCTCACTTTCACAAGTACCTAGCACCTCCAATTTTTCAGCATTTCTGGTATCCAATGCTGGATTCTGGTTTGTCTTCCTACATTGCTAAGGCTTTCGCTAAGTCAGTTATAATTTTCCCATCTGTTTTACAGCTTCCAATTTTTTTTTTCTTGCTACTGCCTCATTCTGAACTCCTTCAATCCTACTGAACTTAGATCTTTTTAAAGATACCCCCTTACTATATTTTTTGGTGGGGTTTTGAAAGAGTGAAGACAAGAAAGCAGTTTCATTTTACCATATGTAAATGGAAGCCCGACACAGCACAGTATTTAAGAGTTACAGTGCATTTTTAAAAAATACAAGGAGAAACCATTAGGTTAACGGTAGTGGAATTACAGGTGATTTCAGTTTTGTTTCTCCTCTGCTTTTCTAGTTTTGCCAATGTTTTCGCAGAGCATGTTTTAGTTTTGTAATTAAGGGAGACTGCATGTTAAAAAATAAAACTATTTAACAACAAGCACAATTTACAACCTAAATCTTCTAATATTTATACATTTGGCCCTAAGTCTCCAGAGGCAGATATCAGAAGGTAACATAATTTGAGCAAAGTCTCAAAGATATTTGCAAAAATGAAAATAGACATAACACAGGATCGTTCATCAAAATTCTATAGATGCCCATTCTAGAACAAAACTACCTACATTCATTCAAATCAGCAGTTCCATGACACACTAACTACACAAGTTATTTAAACTTAATATCTACTTCCTAGAGTTGTTGTGATTTTAAAAAATTACTGCATGTAAAGCACTTAAAAAATACTGTCTATCAGCATAGTAAGTACTCAATAAATGATTTTTACCTACCACTGTTAGACATTTCAATTTAAAAATGTTAAGATAAATTAAGTTCAACTTGTAGAAAATAAACAGTGTACTAACATCCTGGGGTTAAAGTTACATTCAAATATTCAAAATAAACTTATCCTTTTTAGAAGACATAAAAAGCCGAATAATCTACTAAGTTGATGGTACTCAGATGAGCAATAAAACTGTCAAATTGGTTAAACAGAAAAATACCTCTGTCATTAAGCGTTTTAGTCCTTCAACTTCATCTTCTCCTGGGTTAAGTTCACCACCAGGTCTGTACAAAGGTTAAGAATTTCAGCTTTCAACTTAACACAATTGAAGGATAACAGGAAGAATACAGTAATTGTTATTTCTATCAAGTAACTGATTAACATACTTCAGTGTCATATAAAAAGGGAATCAAAACAGGTGTCAAAGGGAAGGGGAAGAATATGCTAGAAAGGTGAATTCAGTGTCAATTCCCCAGACTAGATTTAAACAAGTAAAATATACAACACAGTATAAACACAATTATAATTGCTGGCCACAAGTCCACCCCAATCTCTTCTCTGGAAACTCTCTGATGATAATGGAGTCTGTCCTTGCACTGGGAGACCAAGGCAGGTAGATTGCCTGAGTTAGAGACCAGCCTGAGCCAGAGAGAGACCTCGTCTCTAAAAAAATAGCTGGACATGGTGGCAGATGCCTACAGTCCCAGTTACTCGAGAGGCTGAGGCAAGAGAATTGCTTAAGTCAAAAGTTTGAAGTTGCTGTGACACCACAACACTCTTACTAAGGGCAACAAAGCATAACTCTGTTTCCAAAAGAAAAAAAAGATGAGTCTGGAAGCGCCCCAACGAGCAACAGATTACTGTATTTTGCCATGCAGAATGTGCACTTTTTGTCCAAATTTTTGAGGGAAAAATAAGGATGTGCATTATACATGGGCAGTACTAAAGCCATATCCTATTTTAATACTTTTATATATGCATATGCACTAAAAATATAACTCTAGAAAGCAATAACGATATCTACATGCAAAATTATACCCTGGAATATGGTAACTGATTTTGTTGAATGTGCAACAAAAGCATTTTTGGCCATAAAAGAGCAACCTACTTCTCTCTTTATATATTTTAGATAGGAGTTAGCAATCTATCTAATATTTTTACAAAAATTATTGGTAAATCCCTCATAACTTATATCCGTTCTTATGTCTTGTAATTATTTGTTACATAAAATTTCTTGTGCTATTATGTTAAAAAGTAAATGCTATAATTCCTTTACAATGCAAAAACTAGTATCAAAACATAAACAAATAAAAATCTGAATTAAAAAATTAAAATGAAAGGGTTTTTTTCCCCTGAAAGTTTGGGCCAAAAACATGGATGTGCATTATACACACGAGTGCATTATACATGGCAAATAGGTTCATTCTTTAGGCCTGAGAAATGGAACATTTTTCAAGAATTTCAATTGTAAGCAGTTGAAACCTTTCTTTTTGGTATAATTTGGTCAAATATTTGTAGGTCAAATATTTGTAGACCAAATATTTATTGAGACATGTATGAACTTTAATGATAAAACTAAACTGTTATCTATAAAAATATAAGTCTTTTTAAGAATAGGAAATACCATTCATTCTAAGAAAGAAATATCAATTGTTCTTAGCAATGCTACAACGACATCCAGACATTGATCCTGGACTAATCTTTTCCATGGGCTCACTTATTAACATCAACAACACATAGAAACATGCAAGATCACTACAGGCAGCCCCCAAGTTACAAACAAATACTTATGTGCAACTGGCACTTAACAAACTAAGGCTATTAGATAAGTCCCCAAGTCACAAATATCCAAATGATGTATGATTCACACTTATGAAGGAAGGAGGAGGCTATTACAGGTAACAGGTAAATGTACCTGTTCCGACTTACATACAAATGCAACTTAAGAACAAACCTACAGAATCTGATTCGTAACTCAGGAACTGCCTGTAGATAGGAAAATAAATGAGATTGCACTGGAGAAAAATTACTCATGATTTTTTTTTCTTCCAAGACTCCACTGACAGCAGGGTTTGTTGAATAAAACTGTATTCCAAAGCTACATAAACAGCAATCCTATTAAAAGCTGTCTGCTGTTAATTTATAACAACACTTACAATTTGAAGAAAGTTGTTCCCAGCTGTAGCAGTAACACATGGGGTAGACGGTGCTCATGTACAATCAGAACCCCCTCTACAGTCCTCCTCATTCCAATTTTATCAAATTCCTCCCTCATGCGCTGAAATCTGGCTGCAACAGAGCTGTCCTTCTCATAGAGGGGCTCTTTTGTACCAAAAGTATAATTGGTAAGAGGGTACCTGTAATCCAAAGGCAAATGTCTAACATGAGAACTGAAGATCATGATTTATCACGACAGATACCAACCACATAGCATAAATAAACCATGGTTAAAAAAAAAACAAAAGAAGTACATATACTGTGCTCAAAAACAAAGATCTGTACAAAGTTACATAACTATTTAATGAAAAAGCTGAGATTACAATCCTGGTCTCTGTTCTCTAGAACCAGAGCTTCCATCAGATGCTGCTACTTCATACTTTAATTTCACTAAGGCGTTAAACTCTTACAGAAGTGGTTATCTGTATATAAGTAACCCTCTGGTTTTAGATCATGTCTGCTATTCTAATATTACCAACCTCTAATGTCCCCTTGGATTCCCTTGACTACTAATCCAATCAAAGTGTTATTGACTATGGGCCCAGCAACATGGTGGCTCACTCCTATAATCCTAGCATTTTGGGAAGCAGAGGTGGGATCACCTGAGCTCAAGAGTTTGAGACCAGCCTAAGCAAGAGATCCCATCTCTACAAAATGGCTGGGTTTTATGGCAGGCACCTGTAGTCCCAGCTACTTGGGAGGCTGAGGCAAGAGTTTGAGGGTGCTGTGAGCTATGGCACCAGTACACTCTACCAAAGGTGACAAAACGAGACTCTGTTTCAAAAAAACAAAAAATTTGATTATGGCTACAATGACCGATATCTTTCCTCCTATAAACTAAGCCACTACTTTCCATCAACATCCCTCTAGTTATTTTCTATTTCTCCCAATCCTAAGATTTTTCTGGCACCACAACTCTTTCCTTTTCAAATCAAATCTACATTCTTTTTCCCCTGCTCTAAACCTGCTAAGACTTCTCTTTAGCCTTCAACATTAATTTTATTTCGTATGCTTATTCTTCCCTTTTCTTCATTTGCATCTTCTACCCACCATATCTAATCTGATCATCCTCTTTTCCTTTATAAAATTCAAAACATGGCTCATACTGTTAGAAGTCTCAGTTTTTATCCTGGCCCAGTAAAGATGAAATTTTTCTTTAAAGACCATTAAAAATCCTATTTTATATATATGTATATATTGTAAACCCTTGATTCTAAACCTTACAAGCCTATAAGAAGGCTTTGGCGACATCTGCCTATCTCCAAGGTATCTTTTCTACCAAAAGCTCTCAGTGTTAACAGTCAATGACTATATATTTAATCCATTCACAGCTATTCTTGAAAGGTGAATGAAGATTGCTAAAACTTTAAAAATTCTAGATGCCAAATTCTAGACATAAATGAAGACGTGCAGCTCTAAAACAACTACATCATTTCCATCCAAGATGCTTTAAAGGCTTTAAAGAACTTTCTCAGTAGACTCAATGTTGTTCCATTTTTAGCAGCAGCCGCTATGTCACACAGCACTATATGCAAGGCAATTTTATTATTACATATATTAACATTCAGTTCTCACAACCTGAATTGGAAAGAATTAAGGATAGCCAAAACACATCTCTACTGCAAGAGCCAGCTCCCAAATCAATAAAATGTCAAGTTGTAATATCTGAAATTTCAACTATGAAATCAGAGTGCCAGCCCAGACCTACACAGGCATTATTATCATGCAGTAAGCTTCATAAGGCAGGGGCTACATATTACCCCCTCACCACTGTATACCTATCATTATGCACAGTGCCTGAGACAATGTAGGTATTCGTATGAAATTTCTTAAAAGAAAATATATTGGGAGACAGAGGATTTGTTTTCAATTTTAATAGATCATTGCTCAGATAAAATGACGTTCACAACACAATGATTATTTCTAAATACTGTATTTATACAGATTAGGAAATGTACTGTATATCAACCCATAACTTTAATACAGCAAATACTAAAACATTTTACTGAAAAAGCATAACTATTTCAACAAGTTAATTGTACGTAATGGCTATGCAAATTAATCCCGGTGGTAATCCAATGCTGGTGGTACTCCAGCAGCTTTTTAAAAGGAAAATATTTGCCTTTTCCACTTGACTGGAATCTTATGAGGATTTTTTAAAAAGTGACATAAAATTAAAATGGTACTATGTAAACATAACAGCTACAGAAATCAATTTGCATATAAACAACTATCAACTAATCCCATATTTTGTAAACCCAACACTCCTATTATCTAAATTTCCAAGCCAGCACCCGTTTTGCAAAATAAAAACAATGGTAAGAACCACTTTTACAATTTCAAATCATGTTTAGTTTTTCTGGCAAGAAAAGTTCATTTATTTGAATGTAAAACAAACACCAAATTTCTGCATTTTGCTAACACTGGCATCACGTAGCCACTTTCCTCCATCAGGCTGAGCATCACACTGTTTCAAAAAACGCTCTCAGCTGTGATAAAAAAGCACACAACTTCTTGAGCAAGACACACCCCGAACGCCAACTGTCTGCTACAGCGAATATGATTTCTGAACGTACCTTTGAAATGCAATGGATCTTAAGTACTTAAACTAAAGGTGTCGAAAAATAAAACAACCCACAGTAGGTCCTCCGGGTCAACAGCCTGGTTCCCTCCCGCCCGAAAGCGCAGCCATAACAGCATCTACACTCTCAAGGTGGGGCCTACTGGTGCCTGGGATGCCTTAGCTGCTGCAGAGAAGACAGGTGAATGCATCAGGCAGGACAGATAGCCCTGGGCAGATTAATAAAACGTGAGGTATTTATAGCACTTGAAAGGTAAAAAAGAATACCTACGCATTATAGAATTAGATCTTGAAAGCTGTTAGAAGTAAAAACTGCAAAAATGACACTACATTGTAACAGTCGTATCGAATAAAAACACACAAAGCAATACCACATATGTGATGTGAAAGCGTAAGCACTGAAATGGAAGGATAAAAACCACATTTTGAAATTGGTTATCTCTGGAGAGGCGGGGGAAAAAAAATCAAGTTCAAAGCAAACTTCGATTTTACCCATAATGACTAAAGAATGACAAGAGAACGGGAACAGGTCCTCTAAAGGAATCTAACACGTTCACGTAGGGCTCTAATGCCTCAGGGTTGGAGAACGAGAAAAGAGCCCGCGGGAGCAAGGAAGGTGCGCATCCGCGAGCCGGAGCGGGGGTGGGGAGGAGGCGTGGAGCTGGAAAAATTAGACTCTTTAGCTTACGAATAGAGGGATGCAGGCGAAAACGCGGGCGAGGGACGCGCCGCACTTACAGGTTGATGGTGCGCTCCAGGGTGAGGGGCTTGGTCTGCTGGATGTACTTGTTGCCAAACTGATTGACCCCCCGGGGCCAGCCGGTCTGCGAGCGATTGGGCGGTACCACAGACATGCTGGGGACCTCGGGCACTGGCGGCGAGCAGATAGTAGGAAGCAGGGCAGACTTTACCCGTGAGGGCAGCGGTTATCTGCGACCCTGTTAGCAGCCGCCGCCCGCCATTAACAGGAGAGCGCAAGAGGAGGCGTACGCACGCCGGAAGTGCGTCCGCAGCCTCTGGCGGCAGGAAGTAGGGAGGCGGCGCCCCTGCCAGACCAAACGCAGATGGCTGCAATATCTGGAGCTTCTATTGGTAAGCCAGGCAGAAGTCCCGCCTCCTCTCACTTTGATACTTTCCATTGGGTAACACTGGGGAACTTGGGGAAAGGGGCATTCCGGGAATTGTAGTCTTCGCAGGAAAGTGGTTTCTTGAACAGTGTGGCGTGGTTCTATACTTTATTAGATGAATGGGAAACGGCCAGCTGAGCCCGGCCCGGCCCGGGCGGGAAAAAAGGGAAAGAAGGGGGTGATAGCGGAGTTTTCGGACGCTGTCACGAAGGAAACCTTAAAAAAGGAGGTGGCAGAGGCCTGGAGCCGAAGGACGCCGTTCAGTCACGGTAACCGGGCGCTGTGAGGGTGGAGCCGCCGCGCAGGGGTCTGGGGCTTCCATAGAGGTCCTGGGACCAGAGCCGAGCCCTGGGCAGCGGGGCCGGGGAGAAGGGGCTTTTCGAGGACTTTGTCCACCTCTGACCCTCTGGCGCGGCTTCTGCTCTCTTTCATTTCAAATTCAGGTTGAGTTTAGAAACCTGAGAAGAGGAAGAAACATAGGCCGAAGAGTTTCGGGAAGTAGAAGGCATAGGAGTCGATAGGTGAATTCAGGAGTCACAGATTAGTGAGTTAGAATCCGCTCCACTGATTTTGCGTTATTGGGCAATGGTTTAATTTCTTTAAACTTCAGTTCCTTCGTACATAAGATGGGATAGTCAGTAGTATTTACTATTTACCTAGGAAAGATGTTGAATGGGATTAATAAGTTCATGTCTGTTGGCATCAATAAATGTTTCCCTGAGTAAGGACCAGTAAACATTTGGACAAATACAGTAGAACCTCTGTAATTTGAACAGCCAAGGAACTGTAACAAACTGGACGATGTACGGAGGTGGTCAGCGTAAGGAACTAGGCCTGCTTTACTGATAACATACACGTGGTACATGTCCAGTCTGTGAAAATTAGGTCAACTTAAGGAGCTGGTCAACATAGGGAAGTGGTCAACTGTGGAGGTTCTACTGTACCTATAAGGGTAATGCTCGGTTGTCCCTTGATAGTCTAGCCAGAGCATTTCTTGTGAGCTGCCAAGCTGTCTAAATTTACTCATTTTTTACATGCCTGTAGTGTGACTAAATGACTTATGAAAATAAACGTCTCTCGACCAAGGGAAGGAGCCTGCATGGAACAATTTCAGCTTCAGCTTCAAATAATCACATTATAGGATTATGGGTCATACATTCCCTTCTAACATATGCCCAGAGTTTTGTTTTAATTGTGAAGTGTTTTGAAGAGGTGAGTCCTGGTTGTGCTTGATACATATATAAAGTGATAGTTTAATTTTTAAAGTGTAAGCTTTGTGCTCTCTGAGACTTCTCAGTGTCTTCATCTGTAGGATGGGTATAGTGATATTGTCTACCTTAGAGTTGCTGAGGAGATTAAATGAGATGATGCCTGTAAAGCACCAAAGGGCCTGGCACCTACTAGGTGGTAGCTAATAATAAGGGTGGTAATCTAGCCTACCAAAGGCAGTGGGTAAAACTTTGCAGTAGAAATCAAGAAATGGGAGGAGGTTATACCTGAATTGATTTTTTATTTTTTTTATTTATTTTTTTGGAGACAGAGTCTCGTTTGGTCACCCTTGGTAGAGAGTGCCATGGCATCTTAGCTCACTGCAGCCTCAAACTCTTAGGTTCAAGATATCCTTTTACCTCAGCCTTCCAAGTAGCTGGGACTATAGGTGTCCGCCACAATGCCAGGCTGTTTGGGGGGGGTGAAGTCTTGCTCTGGCTCAGGCTGGTCTCAAACCTGTGAGCTCAATCTACCCACCTCGGCCCCCCCAAATGCTAGAATTACAGGTGTGAGCCACTGAGCCTGGCCCTGAATTGATTTTTCTTTTTAAAGCAGATTATGGTATATAGTAAATTCCTCTAACAGTAATTTGGGAAAAGAAAAGCCAGGATTGAAGAGAAATTACCATCCAGTATTGCAACTCCCATTTAATTTTGTACTGTAAGTTTGGGGGAAATTAAGTAAAAATTTTAAATACATTCAATTCAATAAATAATCATTGAAACTCCACAAAAAAGTAGGAACCCTGGTTTAGTAACATCACCTCTACACATTTTAAGGATTAGTACTTTAAGCACAGTATTCTTTTTTCTTCTTTTGAGACAGAGTCTTAGTATGTCGCCCTCGGTAGAGTGCTATGGCATCACAGCTCATAGCAACCTCAAACTCTTGGACTTAAGCAATTCTCTTGCCTCAGCCTCCCAAGTAGCTGGGACTACAGGTGCCCACCACAATGCCCGGCTATTTTTTGGTTGTTGTCATTGTTGTTTGGCGGGCCTGGGCTGTATCTGAACCTGCCAACTCTGGTGTATGTCGCTGGCGCCCTAGCCACTGAGCTACAGGTGCCAGGCCAAGCCCAGTATTTTTAAAAAGTAACACTGAGTGAGTAAAGAAAAAAGGGCAGAGCTTATAAATCATCCCCCAGATTTTCAACTTTAAGTAAATTAGATTCCCCCAAATTCATAACCAACTCCTTTTATATTTTTTCTGCTGTGTGCTTGGGGAGGGGGTCAAAATAAAAAGGGGGAAAAGCTATACATAATGTTTTCCTTCCAACAGAAGCCATTGTCATGGAAATGGACCCCTTTCTTCACTGTGTGATCCCAAACTTCATTCAAAACCAAGACTTCTTGGAAGAACTTCAGAAGGAACTTTTGAACTTGGACTTCCACGAAAAATACAATGATTTATATAAGTTCCAACAGGTATTTATTCCCCTGTCACATTTCTTCTACCTCAGAAATTCTTTGTCTATAAAATCATTTAGTACTTTTACAAGTTTTAGATTGGATTTGCCTTGGAAGGGTCTCACCTTGACATTGTTAAAAGCGTTCTTTCATTTAACCTAAGCTTACAGCATGTTAACTATGTGTTACCTGGTATAATTATTATATGAGAAACTTTGACAGTTCCTGCCCTGTAACACATGTACTTTAAAATAATAGGGGTGATAGTTGATGGTGACAGAGGTAGTCAAAAAATAAATTAAGCCAGTGAGTAAGTACATTATAAACAAACAGTTAAATATATTTGAGGGAATGGTATAATGGAGAGAGTTGTACATTGGAAGACAATTACCATTTAAAATTTTGAGTTCATGTCTTTGTGTTAGGTGTCTTAATGTTTTGCAGTATGCTATGCTTTGCAGTGTGTCCTGCAGAGAGTTAAATTCACTCTTTTGTTGTGGAAAGTTTAATTTGGCAGAAAAAAATTATCTTTTAGGTTTTTCTATTCATAGAAGATGCCAACTAGTTTTAGTATAGAAATAGGTCACTGAGGCCAGGTACAGTTGCTCACATCTATAATGGGATGTTGAAGCAGGTAGATTGCTTGAGCTCAGGAGTTTGAGACAGCCTGAGCAAGAGTAAGACCCCAACTCTACTAAAAACAGAAAATGTTTGAGGTTGCTGTGAGCTACAATGATGCCCCAGTACTCTAGCCAGGGCCACAGAGTAAGACTCTGTCTCAAAAAGAAATTTAGATCATTGGTTTCCCCAGTGTAGGGATCTACCTTTCAATACAGGAACTACACCAATCTTAGAAATCCTTTAGAAAAACCTCAAGGGCATTGGTACTTAAGATTGCAAAAATTGAAATAAAGATGAAAAAGATGAATTCTTTTTTTCTTTGTATTTTCCCTTTGACTGTATCTGGGATAAGAGTAAATAACAGATTTCTCTCTCTTTTAGTCTTTTACACTAGAGCTGATAATCAGGTCAGCTGGTTGTATCCTACACTGCCCCAATCTGTCTTTGGACTTTTTACATATGATTGAATTAACTAGGTTCAATACATGAATGATATGACTCTTAATGATTCAGAAAACCTAATGAAAATTAAACTACTCATAGTTAGGTTGTACAAGTTAATTAAAAAACCACAGCCTAGGCTCGGCGACTATAGCTCAACCGGCTAAGGCACCAGCCAC
>NW_003852453.1:8838767-8857250 GCF_000181295.1 Otolemur garnettii
TTTGGATGGGACCTTTTCACCCTAAGACAGCAAGTATAAAACCTGTTCTCAGTCTCCTGTCGCTTCATGCCTTCCCCATATCCCTTTTCTTCGTTTATAGTATGAATTTACTTCATAATTGGGTCTCTGATGTTTTCCACCCCCCTGAACTAAGTCTGTCATTAGCAGTTGCCTCGTATCCTATAATATATAACATAATATGTAAAATAATTCTTAATCCCATGAGAAAGGTATATTACTATTTCTCCTTTATACATGAGGAAACTATCTGTTTTTCCTTCTCTCTGAATTACTCCCTTTAACATACAAAAAAACTGTTCTTTTCATCATAAGAAAAAAATTAAAGTTTTTTTGTTTTTGTTTTTGTCTTTTTTGAAACAAAGTCTCACTCTGTTACCCACGCTGAAGTGCCATGCTGTCTACCTAACTCACAGAAACCTCGAACTCTTCAGCACAAGCAATCCTCCTGCCTCAGCCTCCTAAGTACCTGGGGCTATAAGCACCTGCCACCACACCTGGCTAATTTTTTTTATTTTTAGTAGAGATAGGGTCTCGCTCTAGCTCAGACTAGTCTTGAACTCCCGACCTCAAGAAATCCTCCCACCTCCAACTCCCTGAGTGCCAGGATTACTGGCATGAGCCAGCGAACCTGGCCCAAAATAAAGTTCTTGACCTAAATTTCCCCTTCAGCTCCCAACTCATTCTTCTGCTGCCCTTGACAGCAGAAATCCTTGTCAGAGTTGTCTGTATTGTCTCAAATTCCTCTCATCCCAGTCTCTGGTAAACCCATTTTAATCACATTGTCACCTCTACATTGCCACTAAATCTACACTTGTCAAGGTCACTCAGCCTCTACATTAGTAAATCAGATCACCAGTTTTTAGTCCTTCCTTGAACTGTGAGTAGCATTGGTCCTACTATCTCTCTCCTTCCTCCTGGAGACATTTTTTCACTTTACTTTCAGGTTACCTTGCTCTCATGACTTTTCTTCTACCCCACACTGGCTATTCTTGTACTAGGTCTTCCTCTTCTACCTGGCTTCTTAATGCTAGAGTACTCTAGGGCCCAATCCTTGGATTCCTGGTGGTGCACAATTTCAGTGCAGTCTTAAGGCCTTGCCTCTCCTCTTGGATCTCTGGGAAGTGTCTCACACTTAAGTCCAAGACTAAAGTCCTGGTCCTTACTTGTAAATCTGCTCCACCTGCAGTTTCCCCATCTTAGTGAATGGCAACATAATCTTTCCAGCGCCTCATGTCAAAAATGGGGTCATTCTTGATTCTTCTTCCATCAGTCTTCCAAGAGATTCTATGTCTACGTTCAAAATACAGGTCAACAGTGGCCTAAATATACAATGGTGGCCCCATAAATTATAATTCTCATTTTTCCTTTACCTTTTCTGTGTTTAGATACACAAATACCATTGTGTTACAGTTGCCTACAGTATTCAGTATAATAACATGCTATACAGGTTTGTAGCCTATGAATAACAAGCTATACCCTATAGCCAAGGTGTGTAGTAGGCTGTGCCATCTAGGTTGGTGTAAGTACTCTTTATGATGTTCCAACAAGGAGAAATCTCTTATCAAATTTCTCAGAACATGTCCTGTTATTACATGATGCATAACTCTATATCCAAAAAAGCCCACTTCTTACCATTTCCACTGCTAACAGCCGACACCTGGTCCAAGCTCTTTGTCTCTTACCATGGTTATTCTACATAATGTCCAGAATAGGCAAATACATTTAGACAAAAAGTAGAGGAGGAGGAGAGAATGGGGCATGTCTGCCTAATAGGTATGGGGCTTTGGTTTTTAGAATGTTAAAAAGTTCTGGAATTAGATAGTGCTGATGTTACCCAACACTGGGAATACATTAAAATCCACTGAATTGCACACTTTCAATGTCAGATGGTTAAAATGGTAAATTTCATGTTATGTGAATTTTAATCTCAAAAAAAATTACTCTTTGACCCAAACGCTAATGGCTCATTTCTCTGAATAAAAGCCAAAATACATAGAATGGTTCTAAGGGCCCCATTACTCCTTTGGCCTTGATCTCCTACTGCTCCCTCCTCACTCTCTACTCTAGTCACACAGTCCCCTAGAAATGCCCTGAATAGGCTAGGCATGCTTCACGCTCAGGTTCTTGAAAACTTTTTGCCTGATACTCCCTTGCCACACTTCCCAGCCTCCTTCAGGTCTTTACTTCACTTCACTGAAGTCTGCCTTGGACACTCTGCTTATAATTGCAAACCCCTCCCCCTCTTATCACTCCCCACCCTTCTTTCCTGATAGTTTTTTCACTTACACACTTTCCACCTTCCCTATACTAACAGTGTACTTTTTGTGTTTGTTGTGTACCTCCCTCAACAATATGTAAATTTTACTATAATAACTACTTAAGTATTTGTTTAGTGAACAAGGCTAAAGAACTTGCCCAAGTTACAGGGCCACCAAATCGAAGGTCTCTGTGTCAAACTTGGGAACTCAGGCTTCCGAGTCTAGGCCCTGAACTACCATGGTATACTGCCAGAGTACCAACTAAATAAACTACTCCCTTTGGAGTATATTAATGTATGATGAAAATCTTTTTTTTTTATTTCATGACCAAGTCTGATGATTTGAAGAAGAGAAGAGAGCCTCACATCTCTGCTTTAAGGTAAACAAGTAATCCAATTTTTTGAATGCCTAACACGTGCTAGGCAGAGTAGCTTAAAGTGCTTTCAATGTCATGTCATATAATCTTTGTTGACATTATTACCCCATTTTATAGACTCGGAGAAATTGAGTTTACCTAGCTTAAAATAAGGGAGCGAGGATACAAACCCACGTCTCTGTTATTCCAAGATTCAAGTTGTCAGTGATAAAATCTTCTGCATTATTAGTAGCCAAGGAAACACAAATTTACACTGGAGATATGTGGTACCATTTTCCACTGTTAGGTGGGCAGTTCCATCTGGCTGTTCCTGAGTTTTCTTCTCTCATAATAAACCAGTAATCTAGTGAGCAAACTGTTTTCCTGAGTTCTGTGAGGTGTTCTAGTGTTAGGAAACAAAATTAATGTTCACTCACCCAGCACAGGAAAGCCAGACTCTGAAGCTGAGAATTGGAGCTGGAGAAAGAGGCATCTTTATTTCAGGGCATCATTCAAGGAACATGGGCAGCTAATGCTTAAGACCCCAGTTCCCCAGGGGCTTACAAGCCAGGGTTTTTAAAGGCAGGCACAATTGTAAATCACTACATGGAGGTTATACATTGGCCTGACCCAAAAAGTGGGATAACTTGAAGAGGAGGGGTCCTAAGTGAATTCAGACATTCTTGTATTAATGAGAAGCAATTTGAAGATGGTGTAACAGTAATTTTTAGGGGAAATTTTAGAACAAAGAATGAAGGTCAAAGTTCGGTTCCTTAGTTCTCCCATCTGCATTTTCCATCCTATGGGAATTTTGGAAAAACAACTCAAGAACCTATGTTAAGATGCATATCTAGTTTCCATGTGACACCAGAATACTTTGCACCTCTGGCTTACTTGGAGGGTCATTCTTCTCCTCAGGTTGTCCATTCACTTTATTTCCCAGCTGGGTGACCTGACTGACCCCTAAGAGAGATCCTTGCCCCATATCACTAGCAAATTATCAAACCCAAGGGGGACATTGTGGGAACCTCAGATTTATAGCCTTTGCTTAGAAGCACGAATCAAAACCTGATATGAACTAACAATATAAAATCTTAAGCACCCCAGTTGACTGAATGAACCCCCAGAACTCCAGAAAAACCTTACAGCTGAGTTGCCAGCCATGCGGAGATGGAAAATCAGGCACACCCTGTTTATGCCTCCTCCCTTTTGTAATTACTCTTTGTAACAATAAGATGCTAAATCACTAACAGGCCAATGGCCAAGCAAGACAAGGGTTAAGCCACATCTGTAGCTATCAGTTTGCTTAACAGATCACTTGAGTCTGGGTATATGTCAGTGGCTTCTCTCTGATTAACAAACTTCCTCATCTTAAAACATTCCAAGTACTGAGGCAAATTATGAATTAATTACAAATCAAAGAATCTTTAAACCCACATGTGACTTAGAAACCCCTTGAAGCCATCCTACCTTTTCAGGCCAAATCAATATATACCATCCACATATTTATTGATTGATTGATTTACATGTAATTTCTGTCTCCATGAATTTATAAAACCAAACTGTTTTTTCTTAGAACCTCTTAAAACTATGTGCTTAAGGCTTTCAGTCACACATACTTGGCTCAGAATAAATCTTTATTTTACAGGTTTTGGAGTTTTTCTTTTAAGGATGGACTTAGAAGTTGTGTGTGTGTTTGGAGACAGTGGCAGGGAGGTGGCAGCAGTCTTGTGGGGCTAAGCCCTTAACTTGTGCTAACCCCTGGTAGATAGGGTCAGAGTTGAATTGAATTGTAGGAAACCCAGCTGGTGTCAGAAAACTGGTCAGTGTAAGGAGAAAACACACATTTTGTGTTAGAAGTAAAGTATATAAAGAAAAACAGTTGAGCTTCCCATTTTAGTGCTGGAAAATATGTCTGAAAACCAGCAATTTGGTTTTGACCACTAGCATAATAGGCTGTTATGACAAAGGCCAAACTGCTATCATGACAGTGCATACTTTAAATTTAGGAGAGGCTGGGTGCAGTGGTTCACACCTATAATCCCAGCACTTTGGTAGACTGAGGTGGAGAATTGCTTGAGGCCAGGAGTTCAAGACCAGCCTGAGCAAGAGTGAAACCCATCTCTACAAAAAAGATTTAAAAAGTAGCTGAGCCTAGTGGCATGCACCTGTAGTACCAACTACATGGGAGGCTGAGGCAGGAATATTGCTTGAGCCCAGGATTTTGAGGTTGTAGTGAGCTATAATGACATCACTGTACTGTGCAGGTGAAAAAGTGAGATTCTCTCTCAAAAAAAAAGAAAAAATTTAGGAGGAAGGGAATACCAAAAAACTAAAGTGAAACATTAGAACAAAAATATGCTGCTATATGTCACCAAACATAGAGATTTACATTTGTTTCTCTGGGAATATTAGTCTTAAACTATTCAAGTTTAAACCAAGAAACATTTCCCAGGATCTCATGAATGACATCTGAGAATGGATCTTTTGAATAAAATAAGAATAAAATGTGACCTCCAGGAAAGAACAGTTGTGGCCTAGATTCAAATAATCTACAGTAGCGTAACAAGTTATCTTTTGTTTATGTTTCTAGGAAAATTCTGTTTGAAGATTTCCGGGCCTGGCTTTCTGACATTTCTAAAATTGACCTGGAATCAACTATTGACATGTCCTGTGCTAAATATGAATTCACTGGTAAGGAAGACAAAGTCCTAATGTTAAGGCCTGATACAGTGGCTCATGCTTATAATCCCAGCACTTTGGGAGGTTGAGGCAGAAGGATCACTTGAGGCCGAGAGTCCGAGAACAGCCTGAGCAACATAGCAAGACACTATCTCTATAAAAATTTAAAAATTAGCCAGCATGGTGATGTACACATGTAGTCCTAGCTACTTGGGATGCTGAGGCAGAAGGATTGTTTGAGCACAGGAGTTCAAGGCTGCAGTGAGCTGTGATCATGCCTTTACACTCTTCCTGGGCAACAGAGTGAGACCTTGTCTCTTTAAAAAAAAAAAACCCTGATGTCTATAAGATTTAAAGGCTTTAACTCGATGATGGAAAGATAGCATCGCTATATCAAAATACTAGACTACTAGGTCCCTGCAGAGCATCACAGTCTTTCTAATAAGGACTCAGTTCATATACAGAAATGCCTACCTTTATTGAAAGGTTTAAACAATGGTCCTCTTTGAGCATATGATGAAAAATATTACCATATTTTCAGGAAAATGTTCACTATGCACATACACACCAACTTTGCCTGCAGGATCAGGAAATTTAGAGATAATACTCTGAACTCTATTCTTAGACTTCCTAAGAAACAACCAACTCCTTCAATGCTGTTTTCTCTTCTTTATTTTGAAGGTAATACCACATAAATGAACACATTCTCAAGGAAAAAAATTCAAACAATATACTAGTAAACCATGAAAGTCTTCTTCTTCACTTTCTTCCTGCCTCCTTCTGCTCTTCAGAAATACCCCTTGTCATCAGTATGGGATATTTCCTTCCAGTTCCCTTTCTGAGCATATAAATGTTGTTTTGTTGTTTTCTTAGAGACAGGGTCTCTCTGTCACCCAGGCTAGAGCTTCAGGACTCAGGCCATCTGCCTGTCTCAGCCTCTCAAAGTGCTAGGATTAGTAGGTATGAGCTGCTGCACCTGGCCCCATGTTTCTTTGTTGTTTTGTTTGAAAACAAGTTTGGTTTTTTACCTACAAGAAAGTTTTTTTTTTTTTTTGCAGTTTTTGGCCGGGGCTGGGTTTGAACCCACCACCTCTGGCATATGGGGCCAGCACCCTACTCCTTTGAGCTACAGGCACCACCCTGAAGTTTTTTTTTTTTTTTATTTGATAAATACAATTTTAATTTAGGTTGGTTCTCATACACTGTCCTGGGGAAGTATAAATTACAAACAACTTTTGGAGGATGATTTGCTGATCTATATATGAAAATCCATATCATATCATTTCCCATTATTATTTTTCTTTTTAATGTGAAGTAGTTTCAAAGTTACAGAGAAGTGGCAAGCATCATACAAATAATTTATTCTGTTTCCTGTTTTACTTGAGAGTCAGATGTCATCATGTTCCATGACCCCTGAAAACTTAGTCATTCCTACAAGGACATTTTCCTCTGTGATAGTAAAGAACTACCAAAATCAGGAACTTGACATTGATGTAATATTTCCGTATAAATTCACAGCCCCATTCAAGTTTCATGATTGGGTCCCTCATAGTGAAAGGATCCAGTCTGGGTTACACAGTGTGCGTTTAGTTGTCCTGTCTCTTCAGTCTCCTTCAGTCTAGAATAGTTCTTGTCTTTCCTGGACTTTCATGATCTTAATGCTTCTGAAAATTTACAGTCCAGTTATTTTGTCAGATTTTCACAATCTGAGTTTGAGGTTTCCTCGAGATGAGACACAGGCCATACATTTTTGGCGGTGATTTCATGGAAGTAACACTGTGTTCTTTTTGCTTCGTCCTGTCAGATAGAACATGGTTTCTGTGTGTCACATTATTAGTGATCACTTGATTAAGGTGGTAGCTGACGTCAGGATTTCCTGCTATCTTTTTCCCCTCTGTCAGTTTGTATTTTGTGGGGAGATTATGTAAATATCCCACTTCCCACCAAAGATAGATTTTCTTGTTTTAGTATACTCTGATGTTGCTATTTAGCAAGGTTGCCAAATGGCAATTTTATAATACAGTCATTTCTCTGCATTTATTGTTTATTACATTCCACTATAAAAAAAACCTTTCTTTCTCCCTGTTTATTCATTCATTCATTTGTATTGGTATGGACTTACAGATTACCATTTATGTAATATATAACGGATCAGTTACTGTCATATGGATGTTCTTACTGTCCCTGACTGATCATCAAGAGCCCCTCCAACTGACTTCCTGTGTTCTTTTGTTATAGCCCCATCTTTCTTTTACTTCTTACTTTTAGCAAAACAAAACTTTCCATGCCCAGTGGTTATCTTGTGTTTTACATGCCCAGATCCTAGAATGACCTGGAGTTAGCCTTTTTTCCAAAGAACCCTGGTTCCTTTGAGTGAAGAATGACACTTAAAAAATCAAGATCATGATGCTTGGTGTCTTTGCTATTAGGGCGTCCCTGTTTCCAGACCCTTCCAGCGGAAGGAGTGATAGATGTATGTACAGATGTGCACACATACAGATGCACACACATGCACTGACACTTGTATTTTGCTATGTAACTACAGATAGGGATATAGGAAACTAAATTTATACTAATTACTCCAGTTCCAGTTAACACCACACAGTTCATTCTAGGGTCCTCCTTGTCCATATTTGTAATTCCCTTTTTCAATAGTGAAAAACCTGGCTCCCATTATCTTCAGTGTATTTAGTTATTTTTGGTGAACAATCTGAGTTTTCCCTCCCTGTCTGACCCTGCATAAATGACTACCTTGCTCAGCCCCACCAAAAGGCTTTTAGAAATTTAGCTCATGAAATTATTGTACAAAGAAATCTTATGTACAGTAATGTTCCTTAAACATTCTTTATAATAGCCAAGAAATAGAAACAACTAATAAATAGGAAATCAACTAAAGCAGGAGGGAAGTGTATTCATAATCCATATAGTAGAATGACTATAGCCATTAAAAATGATATCAAGTGTATACATTGATAGGGAAAGACACCTGCCATGTAATTTAAAAAGCAGGCCACAGACAATCACTGTAGGATGCCATTTCTTTTTTTGTTTGAAGATAGAGTCTCACTTTGTTGCCCTCGGTAGAGTGCCATGGTGTCAGAGTTCACAGCAACCTCAAACTCTTGGGCTCAAGCAATTCTCTTGCCTCAATCTCCCAAATAGGTGGGACTACAGGCTCCTGCCACGCCGCCTGGGTATTTTTAGAGATGAAGTCTCGCTCTGGCTCAGGCTAGTCTCAAACCTGTGAGCTCGGGCAACCCACCCCCCTCGATCTCCCACAGTGCTACGATTACAGGCATGAGCCTCCACTCCAGGCCAGATGCCATATCTTAAAAAATGAATACATTTATGAAAGAAAAATACTTGAAGAATATATGCAAAAATATTATTAGCGATTATATCTGGATTTATCAATACATGTGCTCTTCATTGTTTTTAGACTTTCCTATATTGACTGAATTTTATTTCTATACTTAACAAGAGGAGAGCAATTAAGTGTCATTTTGAAGCTGGAGGACATTGATAAAGCTGGAGCTAACACTACAGATGAGTCTCAGGTGAACTGATATTAAAGGCAGAGTCAGATGTCAGCTGCTCATTATCTGCGTGGGGATCTAAGGTGTGCATTCAACTATTGTAGATGCCCTACTCTGCCACGACGATGAGCTGGAAGGCCGCCGGATTGCCTTCATTTTGTACCTGGTTCCTTCCTGGGATAAGAGTTTTGGGGGCACACTGGACCTCTTCAGTACTGATGGTAAGACAAGTACATGCTCTTCACCACCAATGGCCATTTCTGAATTAAAGCTGAGTTGATTCAGCATCACTGTTCCTATATACAATGTTTGTGCTCCTCAAAAGAAATAGTGACTATCTCAGAGAAATTGGTACCCTGACAACTACCTTTATGAGTCGTACTTAAAATAGTCATTACTCCTAGACATACAGAATCAGTTTACAAAAAGGATTCAGACCCTGCTTCTGAATACTGAACATGGAAGGGTAAGGTGCCTATAAAATTGCCCATGGTTATGAATCTTCTAAGACCAGTCCATTGGACAGAATGTCAAGGTTTTTTGAATGGCTGACACCAGAGGCTGATTCCAGGAAACTTTAAGAACTGATTATAGGCCTTCTCAATAATAGATGGATAGTAAAGCAAGAGCATTTGCCTTCTAGTCAAACTAGCAAATATGAGTGCAATAGATGGAAGGGCATGTTATCTCAGGATCTAGAGGGTACACCTAGATACGCTCAGAAATTTGGGAATTGTCAAGAGTGAAATGAGGCAGCCTGGAAGTGGTTAATGATAATGAACCCCATTTACGGATGTGTTCTCTCCTGGTGCAGAACACTTTCAGCCCAAGCACATCGTCAAGTCTCTTATCCCTTCGTGGAACAAACTGGTCTTCTTTGAAGTGTCTCCAGTATCCTTTCACCAGGTAAAGATTATATAAGCCACAAATAGAGTACTAAGGATTGTGCTTTTTAGTTAAACATGACAGCTTCCTGTTAAGACTCATGAGCTGATGGGCTTGATGTTCTCTAGAGCTGCTGTTCCTTCAGGTGTCTGACATTTAGCATAGAGGTTAAAGTGTGTTGGCTGGTGATCTCCCTGCTTATTCTTTGTGTTGGTGCTGCTGGACTTGTCCTTTCAGGTGTCTGAAGTCCTGTCTGAAGAAAAGTCACGTTTGTCTATAAGTGGCTGGTTTCATGGTCCTTCACTGACCAGGCCTCCCAACTACTTTGAACCCCTCGTACCTCGGAGCCCTCACATCCCACAAGACGTAAGGATAATTTCTGGTATCCTTATCTTAGGAGCTATAGCATATCATTTGTTTTTCTGATTTTAAAATGAACTGTTCCCTGATAATAAAACTAAACTAAGCTTGTCCTTTCCACTTCTCTTAACTTTTGATCGTGTCTTTCTCAGCAGAATTTTCCTATTAAAATTTATGTTTAATAGGAGAATCTTATAAAGTGATGATTTGTTTGTATTTCACTAATGTGAAAAGGTGTAAGAGCAAAAGAATAGCAATTAGCAACTTACCTTTTGTATCTACTGCTTCTTTGTAAGCATGAAATTTTATATGATTGGATCAACCCTACTTATCTGGACATGAATTATCAAGGTCAAATTCAAGAAGAGTTTGAAGAAAGTTCTGAAATTCTCCTCAAGGAGTTTCTTAAGGTAGGCTAGCATATTTTGTTCTGTACACATTGTTGGGCAGGCAGTTTTGCTTCCTGAATGGATGAATAGGTATCGCTAGGGAGTTTTTGTTTTGTTTATTATTAGAATATTTATATCATTCCCTTCCTCAAATAAAGTACAGAAATGATGATGATAGCTCACATTGGTATCAGCTATATGCTTCGTAGGTTAAGAGTTCCTTGGGTACACGTATTTCCCAGTTCTGTAGAGTCTACATGGTAAACACACACACACATGCTTCCATCTAGAGAAGGAATTATGTATAATTACCTTCCTATTCATCTCATCAACGGAGTACTTAATAATGGGTCAATATCTTATTATGAATGTTTGACAGGGATGAGGTAGCTTATTATAGTGGGAAGAGATCAGAAATCAGAAGACCTATATTCATGTCATGGCTCTATGGTTTTAGTAACCTGAGCAAATCACAAAATCACTGTATATATTTCATCATCAACTAAACTGGGATAATACCTGCCTTGCTCTCTTGCAGGGTTGTTGTGAGGGCCAAATTAGATAACTTAGGCTTGTGTGATGCTTCACAGTTAACTGTGGGTCCCATGGAATCATAGTCCCAAGAGCGATCCCTCCATGAAGAAAGGCTGAGTGATACCACATACTCTCTCTCTCTCTCAGAATTTTATTGCTGACATTAGCATATTAAGATTTTAAGAAGTATTACATTAAATTTGTTGAATGGAGTCCTTCCCTTTTCACATATTTATGGCTGATAGGATTGCTTGAGAAACTGCATTACACAAATAAATGTAAAGCCTCTTGTGGAGGATATTTTAATAGATTAGCCACCTGCTTACACTGCACCTCACTTTTGGAATTTAGAATGCTTATTAAATAAGGAAACAAGGTAGGGCCTAGAGAATTATGGTGTTATACAGCGATTTTTATTGTAATGACCTTGACTGTAATGCAGTTTAATTGTTTTTCTATAACATCTTATAAATTAAAAAGTCTGTATTAATGATCTTCATTCTATAAATGCTAGAATTTAGGAGGTTTAGCAATTTGATGTAAGATATACAACTACTTATGGGAATGGCACAAAATGGCACTTGGTTCTCTTAGCTAAGCAAGCTGATGAGTTAGCCAGTCTTTGGCGGGCTTCCTTACAGCAGGAACAGGGGATATTGTGTGAAAGGCGCGACAGCTGGACCTTTGAGCGGTCAGCCAGTTTGATGTTCTACAGAGCTACTGTACCTGCTAAACCAGTGTAGAGTCATAGGGAGCTTTGCTAATGACTTTATTTGCTCATTTTCCAGCCTGAGAAATTTGCAAAGGTCTGTGAGGCCCTGGAGAAAGGAGATGTGGAATGGAACAACCGAGGTCCCCCTAATAAAAGGTAGAACCCATCATCTGAGACGATGAGCCTCTGCTTTCAGCACTTAACGTTTTTCTCTGCAGGGCTTACTCCTAATACCAGAACATTTGCCCTAATGATGTTTTATTCCCAGGGACATCCAAAAGAAGGCCCTAACAGAGTCTCACTATTTCAACAACTTACACTCTAGTAAGCTTTGCCAAGATTTAGGAAGAGGTACAGAGCTAACCATCTACTTTTATTCCATGAGTTACTTTACATCTGATCAACTTGATGTTGTTTGTCAGGTTTTATGAGAAAGCTGAAGAGAGTAAGCTTCCCGATATACTGAAAGACTGCATGGAATTATTCCGCTCCGAGGCACTGTTCTTGCTGCTCTCCAACTTCACAGGCCTGAAGCTTCACTTCTTGGCCCCTTCAGAAGATGAGACTGATGACAAAAAAGAGGAAGAAGCAGCCTCTGCTGCTGATTGTACTGAAGAAGGGACTAGCCATAGCTCCTCTGCACCAGAGCATAAGCAGGCAGCCGTTAGCAGCGAGAGCCAACAGACAGGCCCAGAGCCAGAGGAAAATGAAACAAAGAAAGGTAAGCTGTTGCTAGGATTTGTCTTCCTTTACCACTAACCATTCAGTCTTTTACTCATTCAACAAACATTCTCCAGCACCTACTATGCACTAAGCCAAATTTAGGAGCTAGAGAACAAGACAAACAAGATCACTGGTCCCTGGGAGCTTACATTCTTATAGGAGAAGACAAATGTATTCACAAATAACAAGAAAATATCAAATAATGATTAAGTACCATGCAGAATACTGTGATAGGGTTACATGAAAAGGATGACGGTGGCCTCTGGTGGATGGGTGATCTAGAAAAGCCTCTCCAAGGAGCTGCCATTTAAGCTCAGATCTCGACAAGAAGGATCTGTGGGAAGAGCATTCTAGGTAGGAAGAACAGCTAGTACATTTTATTAGGGTAAGAGTAGTGCAAGTGGTGGAAAGAAAAATAACTGACCTAAAATTACTCTAAAACATAAGAACGTAAAGGAAAGGAATGTTAGCAGTTTATTTCTGCTAAAGACCAGTAACAGCCTAAGAAAATCTGCCTGAATAATACATTTGCTTCCACAAATAAGTAGAAGGAAACTAATGTAAGTAGAGAACATTTATCTACAAACAAGGTGGAAATGAAAAATACAGGAAATTTAAGAGGTAACAACACTCCTGTGAAAATTTTGAACTGAGTAACTACAAATTTAGCTTAGATGTCTCAGCCTTTACTGAGAGTGGGGCATACAAACATGAACGAGAAAATCTGTCACCTTGCTCCTGCCTCAGTTTTACCATCTCCTGCTTCCGCTCTTGATTTCTTTGTTTTTGTTTTTTTTTTTTAAGACAGAGCCTCAAGCTGTCCCCCTGGGTAGAGTGCTGTGGCATCACAGCTCACAGCAACCTCCAACTCCTAGGCTCAAGCGAGTCTCCTGCCTCTGCCTCCCAAGTAGCTGGGACCACAGGCGCCCGCCACAACGCCCGGCTATTTTTTGGTTGCAGCCATCATTGTTGTTTGGCGGGCCCGGGCTGGATTCGAACCCGCCACCTTAGGTGTATGTGACTGGCGCCTTAGCCACTCGAGTCACAGGCGCCGAGCCCACTCTTGATTTCTGAAGAAGAACTCTGTGTTGTTAGGAGAGCCAAGGTAAAAGGCGAGTACTTTTGGTAAGAAAATTATTGGTATAAGATGCTAACCAAAAGCAACGTAACTCATTCTGTGGCCTCCCAAAACTGACCAGCCAGTCATCGTGGTCAGCACAGATACTTAGACCCAGGTGGGTTTTTCTGTGCTATTCAATACACAGGACAACCTTTCTTTGAAAGATTAGTTTTCCTTGATAATTACCATGGCATCTAAGCCTAGTCCCTAAAAGAAGTTAGGGTGAGGAACTATGGAATCTCCAGAGCTTTGTAAAAAAAATTGTCCACGTCTGTTCCTTTTTGGTTTCATTTTCATGGGAACCTACAACAGTGGGATAAAATCTGTTTGGGCAGCCACACGATGCTGTGTTCTGCTACTGAGCATCTGCTGTATGCAAAGTCCTGGGCCAAAACAGAACAGGGAATACAGACATGAATGAGAAAATCACTGTAAGTTTACCATCTTGAGGAAGAACTGTTACAGCTTTTTAAAAATCATTATTATAAAAGCTATAAAGTTGTTGGCAGATAGCAGTGTTAAATGTTGGCATACTGAAATTCAGACCCTCATGTAGGGTTCATCTCCTGAGATAATCAGAACTATTACAGACCTGGTAATATTTAGTTTTGTTTTTTGGGTTTTTTTAATAATATACAATAACTGCCAATTTCAGAATGTTTAGAAAACAAATATGTGAAAGAAAATTAATAATCATCTGCTGATGGCCATATTAACATTTAGAATATATCCTTTTTTGCCATATGGGCATATACATGTATGAACATACAAAGACTTTTCCAACTTTGCTTTTTCTATAGGTAAACGTGGCATTTGCCTTTCATTGATTAATTGTACATGATTGTACCTTTTCCCCGGCTGGTTGAATTCCTTTCATTAACTGCCTGTCATGGCCTCAGTGTATTTTTCCTTTGGGCTTTTTGTCATTTTCTTACTAATTACAAAAAGAAGAGGTTATATATAGGAGTATTATATCTTCTATTCTATAGGTCACAATAGTTGGCTTTTTAATTTTGTTCAGCATGTTTAAATTCCATAGACTGTTTAGTAATCAGATGTATCTTTGCCTTTAATGGTTTCTACTTCTTGTGGTTATAAGCTGAGAAATAGTTTCTCTACTCCAAGATTAGATAAAATAATATTTATGTTCTATATTTTATTTTTTTCCATCTGAAGTCTATTATAGAGATAAACTGAAATTCAACATTTTTTACCTCCAAATAGTCAGACCTGGTAACTTCTCACAATCATTTATAAGGCCAGATTGATCAGCTGAAGGTTTATGAGAATGATTTCCCCTTATTGCCGTGTCACTCATTCCTAATTATCATTTCCTTGCAATCTAGCAATTATATCAAGGTTATTTTTTTTAATTTTCTGGTCCTTCTGCTATTTTTTCTCAGAATTAAGTGTTCCCACATGCCAAGGAGAATTGAGGCATTGGAAGACGGGTCACTACACTTTAATCCATGACAATAGCAAGGCTGAATTTGCCCTGGACTTAATTCTCTACTGTGGATGTGAAGGTATGAAGGAGGAAGGAAAGCAGTGCATTGTTCCCAGAGGAGGGGCAGGCTCTCCCAAGTAACCCTCTCCAACTGCACCAATTCATTAATTTGCCTTGGCCAGAATCTCTCATTACATGATTGTAAAGTTGGAAGGGATCTTGGGAATCATGAATTTCAGTCTCCCAACTCAAAGCAGGATTTCTGTCTGGACTAGGGAATGGGGAAGTGGACTATGCCATAATTTCCCCCTAAGTCTTCCCCCAGGACTACAGCTTTTATATAATTACCTTTCTGGGTATAATTTAACACTTATAACTCTTTATTTTCTTATTCAAATTAAGACTGTTCCACTATCTCAGGAAATTAGGCATTTAGGGTAGAGGGAATCCACAGTAAGCTAGATAAATTCAAGCTCCCCGTTGGTAAAGTGGGTTACTACTGAACTCCCAGACCCTCACTGTTAGGCAGCATGGGATCGGTGATTTAAGGTGACGATGTAACCCTGGCAGTGACAGAACTTGCTCAGTGCTGTTTGTTTTCCCCTTCTAAGGCTGGGAGCCAGAGTATGGTGGCTTTACTTCCTACATTGCAAAAGGGGAAGATGAAGAGGTAAGCTGCTTCTGATAGCAAACTGTCCTCTTTAGATTGGGAGAAAGCTTTCATTCTTCAGAGACTCAATTTTGATGACATTCTACCAGTGTCTTTAGCTGATAAATCTATTGATCTGCCTGGTAGTGGTTCTAATGTGGTTTTTTTTTTTTTTTTTTTTTTTTGCAGCTTTTTTTGGCCGAGGCCAGGGTTTAAACCCGCCACCCTGTCATATGGAGCTGGCGCCCTCCTCTTTTGAGCCATAGGCACTGCCTCCAAGTCATTCTAATTTTTATCTGAAAATATTCAGCATGGAATAAAGATGCTAAATAGTAATCACTAAGCATTTATTCTACCTTTCTAAGCAATTCCAAATTAAGAGTTACATGCATTCCCATGTATCTTTCAATGTAGTAAGAGATAACTGCAGTAGGTGAAAGCTTTCTGGGTATGTGCTGAAATAGGGCTTGTTGGACAATGTCTTCACATCCAGAACAGAAGTTTTTCTCCTAAAAAGATCTTTGGGAGGACTCCCTACCCCAAGTTTGGGTACTTGATATGGAAACCATTCGGTTGTGAATCCTTGAAGAGTTGAGAGTAAGCTCTGTGTTCTCATGTGTCATGGTATTTGTCTATTTCAGCTGCTAACAGTGAATCCAGAAAACAATTCTTTGGCCTTGGTCTACAGAGATAGAGAGACTCTGAAATTTGTCAAGCATATTAACCACCGAAGTCTAGAACAAAAGAAAACCTTCCCAAACAGAACAGGTTTCTGGGACTTTTCATTCGTCTATTATGAATGATAGGACTGCGCAAAGCGGAACAAAAACATGATCCTTCATTAGTACTGGGAAATCTGGAGGAGCTGGGCACGGAGTGAGGTAAAGCTGCTTGGTATATTGTCTACATTGTTCTTAACACTGGTTGCCCTTTAATAGGATTCTATGACTGTCTCAACCTAGACCTTGAGCTTGGAGATAATATACTTATTTCTTCATTAAAAAAAATTTTTTTTTAACTTTCAGTTTTTTCCATATTGATGTCTTCAGTGATTTAAAAAAATGTTTATTGTGGTAAAATATTTATAACAAAAAATTTACCAACTTAACTATTTATTCTTAAATATATTGTTCAGTAGCATTAAGTACATTCACATTATGGTGCAGCCGTCACCGCCGTCCGCCTTTAGGGCTCTTCCATCTTCGCAAACTGACACCCTGTCCCCATTAAACAGTAGCTCCCCACTCTCCACTCCCCCCAGTGACTTTCTGTCTCTACTAACTTGACTGCTCATGCTCCTTGTGTAAGTGGAGTCATACAGTCCTTATCCTTTCATGAAGGGCTTATTTCACTTGGCATACGGTCTTCAAGGTTCATCCATGTTTCCAGTGATTTTTTTTTTTTTTTACTCATAAACGAAGATTTTCGTTCTTCCCAATAACACTGGTTTAGGCAATTTCTCTTGCCTCAGCCTCCCAAGTAGCTGGGACTACAGGCACCTGCCACAGTGCCCGGCTATTTTTTGTTGCAGTTTGGCTGGGGCCGGGTTCAAACCTGCCGCCCTCGGTATATGGGCTGGCGCCCTACCCACTGAGCCACAGGCAGCACCCTGAAAATTACAGAACTTGACATCCTGTTTATGCTAGGCCTTAGGGTTCAGACACAGTGAGTATTATACTTCTTTCCACTGCCTCTCATTTTGTTTCACTACGATTCTCACAAGACAGTAAAGACTTAGATGTGTAGTATTATTCCCTTGGCAAAGATCTGGCCTAAAACTAGAAACCACACAGCCTCCAGAAACTCCTGGTCAATGAGATAAGTTGCTTGTTGCCACGTGTAGTCATTCTCAGGTACCCACTGCCTTTCCATCCTAGTTGCGGCTTATGAATAATTAAATGATTCTAGCCTCACATCTTTCCTTTTCCTAAATACTGTAGGGTCAACTTATGTACAATATATAGTTGTGAACAGTAAGTCCCTGAGTTATAAATATCTGACAGATAATGTGACTCACACTACAAACAGCGGCTATTACAGGTAATAGGTAAATGTACCTATTCCAGCTTACACACAAATTCAATTTAAGAACAGACTTACAAAACCTATCTTGTTCGTAACTGAGGGACTGCCAGTAACTGCTTTTTTTTTTTTTCACAGTCTCAAGCTTTTGCTGTGGTTAGAATGCCATGGCTTCATAGCTCACAGCAACCTCAAACTCTAGGGCTCAAGTGATCCTCTTGCCTGAGTCTCCCAAATAGGTGGAACTGCAGGCGCCCACCACAATGCCCGGCTATCTTTTAGAGACGGGGGTCTCGCTCTGGCTCAGGCTGGTCTCAAACTCCTGAGCTCAAGCGACCCACCCACACAGACTCCCAGAGTGCTGGGATTACAGGAATGAGCCACTGCTCCTGGCCACTATAATTGCCTTTTTTTAAGAGACCAAATACTAAAAGCCAATCAAAATGCCAAGATGCTGTCCATTTTGTTACTTTTTTTTTCTCTGAACTGTTGCAGAATTTTCTAACTCCTACGTGTGGGTGTGCATGGGTGGATGAAAGAGGCTGTTCTCATTCCATCCTCTACTGTCTCCTGTTTCCTTTCTCTTTTATACATTTATTTCTAGCTTTTCCAGTAGCTTTTCATGTCAGTTTTACTAATTAATAGAATAAAAGCACGGGGCCTTTAAACTTAACTACTCTTCTCTTTTATCTCTCAAAACTTTGAGTACTGATTCTTTCCTGAAGTTTGCATTTAAATGAGAATTTCATTTTCTTTTAGGTTGATGGTTTCCAAAATTTTTTTTTTTTTT
>NW_003852453.1:8857375-8861150 GCF_000181295.1 Otolemur garnettii
GCCACAACGCCCGGCTATTTTTTGGTTGCAGCCGTCATTGTTGTTTGGCGGGCCTGGGCTGGATTCGAACCCGCCACCTTAGGTGTATATGGCTGGCGCCTTAGCCGCTTGAGCCACAGGCGCCGAGCCCAGAATTTTTTTGATTGTGCACCCCAAGTGGTAATAAAATTTTAGCATGTATACCTTTTATTTGGATGTTTATCTATAAATTTTATACAGGTAGTAATGTTGGTTCTAAAATAATACTATGTTATAAAACAAACCCCTTTTTAAGCAATGAGGTAAAAAGAAAATAACAAGTTATAATACTGTCTTACCAGGCCCACATGGAAATGAACCATTTTATATACATACTATTCTGAAGACCACAATTTTTTAACCACAATGAAGTGATACTCAACTGGGACTGCAAATACTTTGTTACTGATGGTTAATTTCAAAGCTTCATTTTTCTAAGTTCTGGCAGACTGAAAGTCATCTCTATATTATGACTTTCACTTGCTTGCTCGCTGATGTATTTTCACAAGTAGTGGAGAAAAGGGTGAGATTATAGTTAATACTCTGTAGGTGGCATAATCCCAAGAAGACCCAGGGAAAGTGCTAAATAGTTGACACTGTCACATGTGCCATGCTTGCAAAATAGTTTGAGGCTCAAGTTTGAGGCTCATGGCTTTAGGTACCATCCAAAGTCACCTAACTTTCCTAAGTCTGGAGAACTGAGTCTAAATCTTAGAATACAATAAAAGTTTAAAATGTGCTTATTAGTTTCTTTATGGACTGTCAACACAGAATCTTCTGTTGGACATGGTGGCTCACACCTATAATCCTAGCACTCTGGGAAGCCAAAGCGAGTGGATCGCCTGAGCTCACAGGTTCGAGACCAGCCTGAGCAAATGCAAAACCTCCATCTCTAAAAAACAGCAGAGTGTTGTGGCAGACACCTGTAATCCCAGCAACTTGGGAGGCTGAGGCAGGAGAATTACTTGAGCCCAAGAGTTTGAGGTTGCTGTGAGTTGTGATGCCACAGAACTCTATCAAGGGCAACAAAATGAGACTATCTTTAAAAAAATAAACAAAGCACAATCTTCTATATATGACAGAAAAGGATTTGGGTATCTGAGGCGAGAAAATCCCCAAAGCCCAACTCTGGTGTTGTCAGTTACATAATCTAATGGCACCTCTCAGACCAGGAAGAGTGGTATAACTTGCAAGGTGACTTTTCTGTACTGAAGATACAGTAACTTAAGAAGCTGCTTTTCCTTAGTATTTCACTCTTTATCTTGATTACTTTTAGGGTCTGGGGCCATGTCAACAATTGTTATAAGGCAAAAGAATTAAAACATGGGCACCTTCTCATACCTCTTCTAGAAAAAAGCCATGATGTGCACCTGCCTGAAATATGGTCTCTTTTTCTTACTAGTGGTTTGGGAAAACAAATTAATAGTGAGTCTTCAGTTCCTGTAAATTCCCTTTACTAAAGGAAGATTTTCTTTTCCCCAAGGGAAACAGCTTTATATTTTTGCAGATTATATAAAGAATACATGCTCACTGTGAGGAACTAACAGGTAAAAACAGAAAGTGAAGCTCCCTTGAAATCCCACCATCCTGTGATAACCACTGGTGGCTTCATAGTGTATCATCTTGGCTGGAGTGAACTTCATTTCTCAGAATCCGCTTCCCCATGTTTCCACTTAGAGTGAACCACAGTCTTGTGTAAGATTTGGAGGGCCAAAATGAGGCAGCCGCTGTTCAGCAGCTCACACACCATGTCATGACCTACTGCCTCACCTTGTTGGCATGAATCGACATCTGGGCTTGAGCCTGAAACTGCTTTGCCCTTCTCTGGATCTTCTTTCAGCTTCTCTGATGAAGGGTTTCAGTTTCTCCAGGATTCCCACGCCTTCAAGGTCAGAGGCACAAGAACTGACACAGATTGCACGCAGTATGTCCTCATGAGCTTCAGCCTATTCCTGTGGGTTCCAGCCTGTTCTCCCCAACATTACGTCTTTTCTGACTACCTGCCCTGCCCTATGGGCTTCAGGCCCCAGCACTGGATGAGGGAGAGAGCAGCCTCACAGAAATCATTTCACCACTTCTTTATGTGTTAACTACCATGGAAATTAGAAACATTTTGATAAAACTTTGGTGAGTATATTCACATTTCTCTTACTAGGAAGGAAAATGTTAAGGAAGTCCCCTATAAATAACATTAGTCCCTAATTTTATGGATGTGGAAGATGAAGCCTTGAAGAGGAAAGGCTGGTAGATTTTGAACCAGGCTTGACTACTGTCCAAAGATTGACTTGTAAACTCCACTGACTGCTTATTTTCTTCACCACAAAACACACACACACTCCAAAAAAATCAAAGCCTCCCCTACTCTCCTAGACCAGTATGTCTTCGACAACAAGTTTTTGGCTGCGTTATCTCTTCAAAACCCATATGTACTTACCACTACAAAAACTGAAGACATACCAACCCTGTTACAAAAGTTCTTGGTGGAGGAGAGCTAGTAAAGTGATGCCAGAGGCAGGCTCTCCAGGCTTCGTGGAACTGGCACCCTGATGATTCTTTCTCTCTCTAATGCAAAATCAGTCCACATAAGACAATTTAAAAACAGCCTGAGAACTGTCCATGTGACATCATTTTTAGGAAAAGCAGACTCTGTACTGTACAGATAAAAACATGACTCAGGAGCTAGAACATAATAGTGTGGGCAGGGGCCAGATGGCAAGGAAGCAAAATGCAAAACACCAGGCTGTAATGGGTGTCATCTTGTTCTTTCGTTTCAAAGTGAAATGGGAGATAATTTAGTTCTTTGATCATAGGACTCTGCATTGGCAGATTTATAACAGCTAATTATAAAATTTGAAACATTAATGACAATGTTGAAAACCATTCTTATAAAACACTTCTAGGCTTGCATAATAGTTGTAAAGTTTCCTGTTCTCAGAGTTCTGAAGCCGCTGACAGGTGTACTGAGGACAGATAATCCCCTGCAAAGCCGCAGATGCTTCTCCAGCACAAGACATTGGCTCAGCACTCTCATGAGGATGAAGCTGATTCAAATGCAGACCCGGTTCTTACTAAATGGGAGATTAAGATTTAGATAAACAAGAAGTGTAATAAGGGTTAAGGAAAAGACAAAAGAATAAAGTCCTCCTGAGGAGAGCATTTGAGCTGAACCTTGATGTAATCCACAGGCAGTCATGACGGGAAATAAGTCTCTTTTTAAGCCATTTGCTACGTGAATTATGGGCAGGTTAGGTGATCTTTTTAAAAAGAGATGCTCAAAGGACTAAAAAGCTTTCTCCCACATACCAAAATCCTCAAAATCAGCTTTTAAATGAAGTCTCCATGATCATGTAAAGCGTTAATGTAATTCATCAATAAGATAGGGTTTAGCTGTAGCTTCCAGAAGCATTCAGACTCTATCACAACAGGGAAAATGTGGCAACAGAATAGAGAAGTATGATAAACTTATTTCTCATTGTCCAAATAGCTGTCTCAACCCTGAGATGAACACAGTGACTTCTAAGTGAGACAAAAAGAGCAGCTCAATGTTTTATGAACGTTTCCATCTCATCCAGTCTAATCACTTGGGAAGGTTAGAGCCGCAGAAAAGGCTATGAATTCTTGGTTTCAAAACCTCCTTCATTCAACAGCTTACCCAGCTGTAGGACTCCATATGGGACATTCTGCCTTTGACCTCAGAAGCCTCATCTGTGAAACAGATACTAATATCAAGAGGATCAAATGAATGCGAAAGTAACCT
>NW_003852453.1:8861639-8863201 GCF_000181295.1 Otolemur garnettii
CACCTCCCAAGTAGCTGGGAATACAGGCACCTGCCACAATGCCTGGTAATTTTTTGGTCGCAGCCCTCGTTGTTTGGCGGACCTGGGCTAGAGTCAAACCTGCCAGCTCAGGTGTATGTGGCTGGCACGATAGCCGCTTGAGCCACAGACACCGAGCCAAAAAAAAATTTTTTTAAAACACACATACACATAAGAAAAAAGACTCAATGATGGGACTTGAGTTCTGCCACTAACTCTGTAACCTTGGCAAGTAATTAAATCTCTGCACCTCAGCTTCCTTCTTTGATCCAATTTATGATACTTTACTACTACTTTCAGATCATTGAAAATACAGTGTATGTTGGTTAGCTCTTTAGCTTATAGGTCAGAAATGGTAAATAAAAGTATTATACGACATATTCTCATAACAATTAGAACTCCATAAAGCTTAGGTTTTGGATAGAGGAGAGGGCAGTCCTATATGGCCAAATAGCAGAGAACAATAGTTAATTTATATTAACCTCAAGGAGAAAGTCCCACTCTCCCCCAAACTGCCTATGAATGCTATTAGGATGTAAAAACTGACTAAAGTTTTACTCATTAAACCAGTTATGAAATCTACCTTAGGGCAAAATTTTAATTCCTAGGGAAGGAACTTCTAGCTACTAGTACAAATTATCAGCTTTCTCCTCATAAGCACACACCTGGATTACATTTCCTGGCCTCCCCTGCAGGCGTGGCCTTGTTACTCAATGGAATCCTGAGCAGAAATGATGGTGTGCTATTTTTGAACCACAGCTAGGAAGTATTATTCTCTTTTCCTTTTCTACTGGCTTAAATGTAGGTAATGCCTCACTTAACAACAGGGATATATTCTGAGAAATCCATCATTAAGCAGTGTCATCGCGCACGTGTCAAAGATTGTACTTACACAAACCTAGATAGTCAGCCTCCTACATTCCCAGGCTATATGGGATAGCCTATTGCTCCTACAGACCTGTACAGCATGTTACTGTACTGAATAGTGCATGCAACTGTGGCACAATGCTAAATATTTGTGTACTTAAACATATCTAAACATAGAAAAGCACAGTAAAAATACACTAGAGTAATCTTATAGTGACCTCAAAACCATAATGTAAATAATCTCAAGGCCATAGGACAGCCCTTGTCACATTAGGTTCCAACTGAGAAAATGAAGCCTCACTGCCCTATGCCTATGCAATAAATGTGAAAATAGCCACCCAAAACATTTTCCTTAGGCTTGTTTCTTTATTGAATTCAGGTAGAAAAAGGCTGTCCTAAGAGATGACAGATACATGATTAAAGGAAAGCAGGTCCCTGAGTAACTATAGAGAAACCTTACGTAATAAATGAAAATAAGTCACTATGGATTTTGAGGTCTATTTGTTATAGCAGCTAACATAGCCCTAACAGATCACCCCACATCAACTCTTCCATAACATAAGTTTGTTGTTTACACCCCCTCTTGGTGATTAAAAAGAAAACACACAAATCAAATATCCACATTTTAATTTTTCTCCACAAAATACAAATTGTTTATGCAATTCTGATTTGGTAGT
>NW_003852453.1:8864519-8881213 GCF_000181295.1 Otolemur garnettii
CCTCAGCCTCCCAGAGTATAAGGATTACAGGCATGAGCCACTGTGCCTGGCCATGAAGATTATTTCTGAAGAGGTCAAGGCATTGACCCAAAACAGCAGAATTCAGATCTAAATCTCTGGCTATATTTCTGCTTCCTTTAGTTTAGCCTGTTGTTCTTTTTTAAAATTTTTAGTTGGACATTTAACTTGTTAATTTTCAGCCTTTTTTTCTACATATACACACACACACACATATTTATATAGAGAGCATATATCCTTTCATATTTTAAGGAAAAAACTATTAATTTTGTAATATGCAAATCATGTTTGACTTCTGCAATTACAAGAGGTGCACCATCTTTTGTTATCAGCATATATTGAATATTACAATTTTAATACAGTTTTTTCCTTTATTAAAATGTGTATGCATTTTTTTGGCACCCTCTATATATACAGTATATCTCCTTTTGAGTATATATTAGGTTTTTCCTCAGAGGTTACAGCAAGACCTACCTAAGAAAAGGAGCTGAAGGTTTTCTTTCCCTCTGAAGACTAAAGACTAAAGCTAAACAAGAGGCCGACTGAAACTCAAGTGAATGGTGCCAGTTTGGGAGTGTTAAAGGTGTGCTTCTGCTAGCCCTGATGTGAATTGCTGAATGCTACCATCAGCTTCAATAATTCTTACTCCAAAACTGCAGATGAATTACAGTGCTATAAAAGGAGACTTACCACGCAGATGGCCTGCTCTTTGAATTGCTTGATTTACTGCTTTGAGGTTTCCCAATAGCTCTGTGTGATTGTTACAACGAATTTTATATCCATTTACCAAGTCTTTGTTAAGGTCATAGAGCTCCATATAGCGATTCTTCATTGTTCTCCTGTGTAAATCAGTAGAAATTTAACATCATTTTATCTCAATATGGCAGGCTTAAGAAAAACTTGCAACTTTTTAGCCACATAAAGAAGACACCATTTCTAGCTGTATTTTCATTTAAAAAAGGTAACTGTTAAGATTAGCTTTAAAAACACTGAAAAGTTTCCCTCAATATTCTATTTCTCTCAAATAAGGAAGGCAAAGTGGCCTTCCTTGGTTATTAGTCCATTGTTAATTTTGATTTAGGTACTTAAAAATTACCAAGCCCATTGTGCAGGGGGATAGGGAAAAGTGAGCAAGGTGATAGACTATCTTCAAAGATTCAGATTAATATTCACTAAATGGAACTGACCTATTCTTATTTTTATTTATTTATTTATTTATTTATTTTTGAGACAGAATCTCATTATGTCAGCCTTGGTAGAGTACCGTGGCATCACAGCTCACAGCAACCTCAAACTCTTGGGTTTAAGCAGTTCTCTTGCCTCAGCCCCGCCAAGTAGCTGGGACTGTAGGCGCCCACCACAACACCCAGCTTTTTTTTGTTGCAGTTGTCACTGATGTCTAGCAGCCTCGGCCTGGTTTCAAACTAGCCACCCTGGTTATGTAGCTGGCACTGTAACCACTGTGCTATTTTTAGACAACAGACTCAGCTTCACATTTTATCCAGGTTTCGCAAACAACATCATAAAATTAAAACCAGAATGAGGTATTACTACAAAATGAGTGACTAAAACAAGCCCTAAAAATACCAAATGCTGGCAAAGATGTGGAGCAACTGGAATTCTCATGTGTCTGTGATAGAAATAGTGCAGCTACTTTGGAAAATGACTTGGCAGTTTCTTATAAAGTTAAACATACACTTATTGTACAATTTGGTAATATCATCACAAGGAATTTACTAAAGAAAAATGAAAACATGTTTGCAAAAAAAGTATGCAAATATCTACGGCAGCTTTATTTATATACCAAAGGCTGGAAACACCCAAATGCCCATCAATTGGTGAATGGATAAATATTGCATATCCATACAATGGAATACTATCCAGCAATAAGAAGGAACAAACTAGGGATATGTGCAACATGGATTGATGTCAAAGGCATTATGGTACGTGAACAGAGGACTCAAAAGGCTGTATGCACACTGTATGACTACATTTATATGATCTTTCAGAAAAGGTAAAACCATAGGCAGAGAAATGAGATCAGTGGTTTCTAGGGACTGGAGGTTAGGAGAGGAACTGACAGAAAGAGGCACAAGAATGATGGAAATATTCTATATTATCTATATTAAATATTCTATATTATGGTAACAGCAACAATGTTTCTCAAATATTATTAAACTATCAAGCTAAAAAGGGTAGATATCGGCATATACAAGTTATACATCAACTGATTTTTGACTTTTAAAAAATAAAACAAGCCATATCTGGAATGAACATCACAGGTATTATCATACAAGGCCTAATAATTAATTTCATGATCTTGCCATTGCGTACTTAAAAATTCATTTACTTCTGAACAAGACCACGTTAATTATTTGTCAATAATCCAAGTCTTTTAGGAAGAGTATAAGCAGGACTCTACATGAACTCTTGCCTCTAATGGACATTTAATAGACATTTAAGCTTCGTCTATCACTTACTACTTTACTGAATTTGGTTCAGTACACGGTATTGCCAAGATGAGTTTTACATCCTAGCAAGCATGAAGGTAGACATGCACATATTTAAGTTTTTTAATTGTAAAATGTTATATATTCAGAAAAGTTCATAGAACAAATGTTTGTTAATGAGGTCAAGAAATAGGTGGGAAGCATCCCAGAAGCTTCCCAATGTGTTCTTTCTGAACACAGTCCCTCCTCCTCTAGTAGAAAACACTGTCTGACAGGATTGGGGGACAAAAGTGACTATTTTAAAATGCTAATCTTCCTGATCAACCTCAAGTCTAGAAATGCCTCCAAAATGTCTAGCTGATATATTACTCTTCACCTAGAGATACATATTCACCGTTAAGTTTCACCTTTCCTCCCAAACAACCCTTGATGTATACATAATAGCCTGTGATGCAGCCACCTGCACCTTCCTTCCAGAGCACATACAATTCTTCTCCAAGATACAGGCCCTGAGTTTGGGAGACTGCAGTGTGGAAACCTTGTCTTGTGATTGCCTAAGACCATGTTCTGTTTGTAAGTCCCCCTAATTAATCATCCTATGCAGATAAACTGGATTTGCCTCATTCTTCAGTTTTTTGGTTCCTTTGGCATTTTGGTGGTTGCTTTGCATATACAACATTTTCATGGAACAATGATAAACTCTCCCCTGCATTTCTTTATATTTTTATGTATTGCATGCCTCCCAAACAATATGACTTAGTCTTTTGTTCTAACTATATAAATGAAAGCATCTGGTACATATTCTTTTAAACTTACTTCTCTCAGGCTCCATTATATTTGTAAGATGTGTCCATGTTGTTCTGTCACATAGACTCATGCATTCTCTTTATATTCCACTCTATAAATATATGGCAATTTACCCATTAAATTGTTGATGCTAGTTTGAATTGTTTCCACCCTAGGATTCTTATAAAAAGGGCCTTCTTTTTTTTTTTTTTTGAGATAGTCTTACTTTGTTCCCAGGTGAGAGTGCCAGGGAGTCAGTCTAGCTCATAGTAAACTCAAACTCCTGGGTTCAAGCAATCCTCCCACCTCCTCTTCCCAAGTAGCTGGGACTACAGGCACCTGCCATGATGCCCGGCTAATTTTTTTTATTTTTAATAGAGACAGGGTCTCGCTCTTGCTCAGGCTGGTCTCAAACTCCTGACCTCAAGCAATTCTCCCACCTCAGCCTATCACAGTGCAAAGATTACAGGTGTTAGGCATAGGGCCCAGCCATGAACAGTGCCTTCCTGAATATTCTTGTATAAATATCCTAGTTCCTATGTGCACAATTTTTTTCTAGGCTGTAAACCAGAAGTAGAATTGCTAAATCATAGGGAAGATACATTTTCGACTTTACTGATGACACCAAGGTATTTTCCAAACTCATTATGTCAATTTACACTCTTCCAAGAACCTCTGAGAGTCGTGATTCCATATTATTCCCACATTTAACCTGGGGACCATCCTAGCCATGGCAAATACTCACATGTCCCTCATCAGACGAGCATCCTCAGCTCGGACCAGCAAACTTCGGATGAGATTAGAATTATCAGCCATGTCAGCACTGAGCTTCTGATGCACTGAGTGATACTCATCCACCTGAAGACCATGAACACTCAGGAATTAAAATGGCCTCACAAATGTCTCGAAACCACACAGACCGAGAAGATGCTATTTACTACATACAGAGGCCCTGCTCAGCTACCTCGTTATTTCATCTCTTCCTCAGCAAAATAGTCTGTTTCCTCCAACATTCAGCATGACACCCCACGTGGATCCTTCCCACACCTTAGCATCAGAAGCCCAGCAACACACATATTAGCATTTTAGGGATTTGCAGTGGGAATATTGTTATACTTTGTAGCCAATCACAACCCACTTTATTTTGCTTTCTTGTTTTGAATTTAGGTTTCTGGAAAGACCTAAGACTAAAAGTAGACATAACAGATAAGACAAAGGGCTAGCAAAGGGAACTGTCAATATGACATGTACTTTCTAAGGTATCCTATCCCCCTAAACCAAACAAAGAAAGTAGAGTGGTCAGGAGCTAAGCTCTTTTATAGAAGAAATCCTTTTTTTTTTTTTTTGAGACAGAGCCTCCAGCTGTCACCCTGGGTAGAGTGCCATGGCATCACAGCTCACAGCAACCTCCAATTCCTGGGCTTAAGCCATTCTCTTGCCTCAGCCTCCCAAGTAGTTGGGACTACAAGCACCTGACACAATGCCCAGCTATTTTCTGTCTGTAGTTGTCGTTGTTGTTTGGCAGGCCCAGGCTGGATTCGAACCCACCAGCCCTGATGTATGTGGCTGGCACCTTAACTTGCTTGAGCTACAGGCGCCGAGACAGAAGAAATCCTTTTAATGGGTGAACTCTCTAATACAAATTTTAATTTTTACTTCAAAAAGTATAAGACTTCTTTAAAAGATCACTGTCATTTAGTACTAAGTACATCTGTAGTATCATCAGCTCCTAAGAGAAACATAACATTATTAGAGTACCACAGCCCCACAAATGTTCCCACTCGTGCCCTCACCTTAATTAACACCTTTCGTAACTCCTCAAAGTAAACAGGAAAATCTGCTTCTACCTGAAGTTCTTCAATAGCAAAAGATGATGCCATTGACTGGATGATATCACCAGCCAAATCAATATCATCAGTATTTAAAGTGATCTATCCAGAGGAAAAAGAGACAAGTTTAGCATCCTCAGAAACCAGACAAACTTAGCTGAAACAGTACCTGAATTTCCCCCATATTCAACACAATTATTGAGCATATATTTATATGTAGTGATAAAGTTTAGTCCTCACGGAAATTACAAACTGCACTCAGTAGTTCCAGCAGTTCAATCAATTCAGTAGCTCAGCTAAAAGTTCAATCTTCTAGCCTTAGAAACTGACAAAATCAAACAATGAAAATGACTTTGTTCACCTCTATATTCCCAATTTTCCTAAATCAGATAAGGACAGAGTGAAGGGAAGGCGAGAAGGAGGCAGAAAACTTCTGTTAAGGATGATGCCCCGGCATCTAAGATGGTAACACTAACAGACTAAATTGAAACATGTAGTTTTATGACTTTGACACTGGCGTCCCCCCTCACTTTGCACTAAATGGTAAATGCCACATGAGAAATTTGTCCCCCATGACATTAAACCTTACCTCTCCACTAAGTTTTATTTTTATAAACAGATGACAACCAGTCCGTAAGGATGTAAAACACACTTGAAATGGAGCACTCTGAATGTTAGTGTCTTCCGGAAACAGAAAATTTTGCTTAAGCCACATAGCAACCTTGAAAACAAATACAATGAAATGAGCTTCCATTTTTAGAGTGCAGCCATTCTTGAGGGATGTATTAGCGTTACTACTTAGTTAAAATAAAAAAGTTATACTTAACCCCCACCAAGAAAACATTACTCACACTCCCCTTTCCCCCCTCACACACATTAAGTAACATTCATAAGTATGCCTGACCCCACAGCAGGCACCATTTTAAAGAATTTTCTACTTAGACGTAATCTTATATGCAATGTATAAATGATTCAGCTACGATGCTAATTCTGCTATGCAACAGCTCTTCTATAGTTGTATCCTAGATAATAAAGTCTGCTTAAAACTATACCATTTGATTCCTTAAAAAAACATTAAACTGTATACATCACAGAGATAAATCTATACAGTAAGTTTTAATGTTAATAATAATAATCCTTTATAGTGGTTTATAACACAAGTTCCTCATAAGAGCCACCCAGGAGGCCTTGTAGGAGGGCCTGCCTATAGAGTTTCTGTTTCCATGGGCCAGGGAGGGGCCTGAGATGATTAAAAACCTTCATCGAGAATTCTCAAGCCCCACTAAAGTTAAAATGCACTGGTATTAGCCCTTTAAACTTTATAAGGTACTGTCATGTAATCCTCAGGGCCCTACAATGAGCTGGGCAAGACTATCCTCACCTATAGATAAGAAAATTGAGGTTCAGATTGGTGAGAGGAATTCCCCAAGATTACTAAGAATTTAATTAATTAATGTAGCACTTGAGCCCCCAAATATTCCTAGCTCTGTCTCACTCTCCTTTCATCTTGATGCAGCTTTTGAAATACTAGACCAGGACAACCACAATAAGGCAAGAGAAAGAGGGGTAAGAATTCACCTATAACTAAGGATTGCTCAGATTTTTTTGTTAAGGGAGAGATATTGTAGCAATATTTTTAATACAGATTATAAGCCAACTCCAAGTTCCATAATTCTTTCATATCATATTTACTGCTACCAAGGTAAGGCATTCACATGTATTACCCCTTTCTATAAAATAAAATCTAAAGGATTCTACAACACGAAAGCATCAAACAAAAAAAGCAGGATACTCACCCGCTGTGGCCGTTCCGCAATGGTAAAGTTCACATAACTGATGGGCTCACTGGCAGTGTCCGGGCTGGTCAGCGCATACATGGAGAACCGAGGGAGCTGTCTTGTCAATTCGAATACATGAAACTGGGTGCTATGGCCAACCAATGGAACACAAGAGAACTGTTTGTACAGAATGTTATTTCAAAGTGCAAGGCCCAGAAAATAAGGTCACTACCTGGTCCTAGATTGATATTTAAAGTTTTCCCTAAAGAAGAAAAAAACCAAAACGCTTGTGGGTTAGATAGAGTACTCAGTAATGTACTCTAAGTTTAGAGTTTAGTGATAACATGAGTCTACATATACATAGGGTTTAAAACGCTCTAAAAGAAATGTAAAAACGCTTCTATCGTTCACTCACAAAGCAGTTTTCCTTCACTAGCTGAGGTTTATATATACCAGGAGTGCCAAAAAAATCTGTACACAATTTAAGATATGTTATCTATGTGTTACTTTTCAAAGCTGAATTATAGTAGCAACGTATAATATGATGTCGGCTCAATTAATCAAATGAATGCTTCTGTCCCCCTTGCAAAAGGCAAGACAAAGAAAAGGGCAGAAACAAGGTTGTCATTCAGAGACCTCGAGACCATTCTGAAGTGGCAGAATGTGAACTATAGAACGCTGTGAAAGTACAACGACAATGGAGGCGGGAGCAGCGGCGTAAAGGACCAGCGCCTTAAAGGACCTGGCGTACTGCAGGAAACTGGCTACCTTGGTGGTACTTTGGGAAGAAAGTGAAATGGCACAAGCAATGATACAGGGGGACACTTTGGTCAACATTGCCCAAGCAATAGTTCACCATGATCAGAAATGTCTGGACACTGATGGTGACCACTTTGAGCAACTTTTGTAATTAACTAAGTCAAATAATACTTTTGTTATTGGTATATGTTGAGTGTTACAATTTTAATGCAGTCTTTTCCTTTCTTAAAATGTGTATACATTTTTTGGCATGCTCTGTGTGTCTATCTTCCTAATATAAGATGCATCTAACCCATCTACAGTAGCCAAAACTGTAAGTTGACAAAATGTCAATTGAATTTGAACTCTTGTGATTGTAACATAATCTAACTAAAAAAAGAAAATAATCATCTTAAACCTTAAACTTATATGCCTTTTTTGTTTTTACTGATTTCAAATTAGGGAAATAAGAGGTCAGGAGAAATCTCTGGGTGGACAGAACCATTAAATGGCTTCTTAGGCTCCACAAAACCCTGAGACATGGAAAATCAAAATACCTTGCCCTTATCTAGATGCTATCTCACAATGAACTGTGATTTGCAAAGGGTCACCTGCTTCTGTAACCCACGAACATCTTCAAGTGCAGATCCACAGGGATATCTTTGGGAGGTGTAATCGGGATGCGGATGGAGCTGGACAGGTTGTGAATACTTGGATGTACCACATGGCTTTCACCTACAAAAATTCCTTCTGCAAAAATCAATACTGCCCGGATAATGGTATCTGTAGGAAGAGGGAAAACAGTTCAAGAACTACTCCAAGATGGCACAGGTGCCTTTGAATACCAGCTATAACTCATTTCTCACCATTAGACGTAGAGATGCACAACTCTGCATGAGCAGCTTGAGTCTCATTCCCCAGATTGACCGAGAGGCTGGTACGGAGCGTGGTGTTGGCTGGGATTATGCCCCGTTGCCCATCAGTCTCATTCAGTGGACCACTCGATTCAGCCTGCAAAACACCTGCCTGCTTCCAACTCAGTCACAACAGTGAACTACTGTCAATTTTAAATAATAAGGCTATGCAGCTTCAAAAGGCACAGTAGCCATCGTCTTATTAATCTGACTCTTTAGAATTCAAAGAACTCACCTCGTCAGTGCCCCCTTCTCTATCTGGCCCTGGAGGAAAATACCTTTGTCTCTTTCTACGGTTATAGTCCACTGTACCTCATTATGCCTTTCACATTGTTTTTAAGTAACAAAAAAAATTCACTTGATACAGCAAATTCAAATAAGATAACGCATAGCAGGACAAATTAGGGTCCCATTCTCCCGCTCATCCTCCAGGCTGGTGTACACACACATACGCACATTCACAGGTTGTGTAATTGCCCATTTTTATATTGTTTTTGAAAATGATAAGATACTCCATACATTGTTCTTGTTTTCTGACGCTTAATAATATCATAGCTATCCTTCCCTAGCAGTCTAAGGAAATACAATTCATTCTTTTGAGCTGTTCAATATTCCCTAGCACGTAACCTCTACAGTGATGAACATTTACACTGCTTCCAGATGTTAGCTGCTATAAATAGTGCTGCAATAAATCTTTGGACACTCACACAGATATTTCTATAGTTTAGATGCCTGGAATTTCAAGACCAAAGAGTACAGCTCTCTCAATGCTGAGACTGGCAAAAAGGCTGAAGCAAAAAGGCCCAGACTTGCCAATCCTCCCGCTCAGCCTCCATGTCCCAGACTCCATTACCCTTTCACACCAGGACCCACCTTGGCATTTTGCTCATAGTTACGGAGTTCCATCAACAGATTCTGTTTTTTCTGACTCAGCTCTCGGATCAGGTCCTGCTCTGCACTGGTGTCCATGAGGTTCCCCCTCATCTCAGCTGTGCCTGGCAGGTAGCCCCGGACTGAAGAGAAGGAAAAAGTCCTCACTAAACTCAAAACTATCCCAGGTAGAGCCAGGTCTACTTTTAGGTCACCAACTACCTATTCTTAAAAAGCAAACATCTAAGTTCTCATCTCCCCAACGTAGATGAATTGATTAGAACTAGACAATGTCAATACAAATACTTTTAAAGGAATTTGACTTTCTTTCCTTCTCTCTTCTTAGAGACCAGATCTCCCTCTGCCTCTCAGAATGGGGTGCAACACTGCCATCATAGCTCGCTGCAACCACCAACCCCGGGGCTCAAGTGGCCCTCCTGCCTCAGCCCCCCACGCAGCTATGACTAAGACCCATATTACCATGCCTGATTAATGTTTTTTCATTTTTTGTAAAGACGGAGTCTCGCTATGTTGGTCTCAAACTCCTGGCCTCCAGTAATCCTCCCACCTCGGCCTGACTTTCAAGGATTTTTCTCGTTATCGATTTACTTTCCCCATCCACTGAGCAGCAGATCAACTGTATGTGGCCGTCCATCCGGTAATCTCCTTCTACAACACCAGCAACTGCAGAAGAAAAGTTGTCTTTAAAGATGACCTCCCCGGTTCGGTCACTTCGAGCATCAACCTAAAAGTAAAGCAAGAACTTAGGAAGTGGCTTATGCTACAGTTTTAAAAACCACAAAATTTAATAAAAATCAACTTCACATTCAGTCTTGTTTTTAGTCTTTTCATTCAGTCCAGCAGTTTTCAAGAGTATTCTATGAAGCCCTGTGACTTCTTAGGAGATACCTAAGACTGCTGGGGACAAGGGGACCTTCAGGGGGCCCACCCAGCTATGCTTAATTCTTTTGAAATAAAAGCTGTTTTACATACTGGCCTTCCCACAATATTTCACTTGAAGAAATGGGTCTGCTGAGAGGCAGCAGATGTAGCATGTATGGCATCGTGCAAAAGGGCCTGGGCTTCATGGCTAAACTGTTCACACTCAGAATCCAGCTCTGCCAAGTACTGTCCATGGGATCTTGGGCAGGCTTATATTTTTTTTTTTTTTTTGTCTGTTCTGATGTTTTCTGGGGACAGAGTCTCACTCTGTCACCCAGGCTAGAGGGCAGTGATATCAGCTCACTACAGCCTCAAACTCCTGGGCTCAAGCTATCCTCCTGCCTCAACCTCCTGAACAGCTGGGACTACAGCATGTACTTCCATAAAGACAGAGGTCTGACTATACTGCTCAGGCTGGTCTTAAACTCCTGGACTCAAGTAATCCTCCCACCTCAGCCTCCCAAAGTACTGGGATTACAGACATGAGCCACTGCACCCAGCCATTAGGTAAGTTTTATAACCATTTTGTGCTTGGTCTTCCTATCTGGTGATGAATAACCAGAACATGGAGAAAATAACGACACTGCTACACCCCACAGAGTTGTAATGAGCCTAAGGAAACCAAGCGTGAAAAGCACTTAAAACAGGGTGTGGTACACAAAAGTACACAATAAATGTTAGCTCTGTATGGAAAAAAAATTATCTTTATTACATATAAACGTATAAAATATATATATATTTGAAGTTTGAAAAACATGGAGTTAGCCCAATGTTCTACCATACAATCCTCATAACAGCCCTGTTAAGAGCCTTTTGCATGGGGGACAGAAGTTCCACATAAAAACCACTCAGATACCCAAGAAAGCTCTCCTATTCTCTTTGAGTCTCTTATTCTTGAGAGACAGAACCAATAACTGACTTATCAGAAACAAATGCATCTCAAATGTAATAGACAACAACCACTTAAAATAATGATTTTGTTCCAATCAAGGACACAGTATTCTTTTTTTTTTTTTTTTTTTTTTGAGACAGAGCCTCAAGCTGTCCCCCTGGGTAGAGTGCCATGGCATTACAGCTCACAGCAACCTCCAACTCTTGGGCTCAAGCGAGTCTCCTGCCTCCGCCTCCCAAGTAGCTGGGACTACAGGCGCCCGCCACAACGCCCGGCATTTTTTTGGTTGCAGCCGTCATTGTTGTTTGGCGGGTCCGGGCTGGGGAGTCGAACCCGCCACCTTAGGTGTACGTGGCTGGCGCCTTAGCCGGTTGAGCTATAGGCGCTGAGCCAGGACACAGTATTCTTAACAAAAGGCTAAGTACAGAAAATTTGGTACGGCAATCACTTCAAGGATCAATGCTGCATGTATGTTCACTATTTTTGCCTTTTCATAAACATCCTTCTGGGCAAATCTTTGCAACTAAAAAATAAAGTAATTTAGGTTACAGCCTACGCCTTGTCTACAGTGTATCACAGTCAATATGGTATTAATAACATCATGGAAGCCTGTGAGCAGTGACTTGTATTTTACCAAAGCTCTTAGCATATTAACATAACCCTTCAGCTCTGGCTGAATTGAACTTGCTTCTTTCTAAGTAAAAGCTAGCAACCTAATGGCTTCTGGCATTGCATTTCCACAATATTTAGCAAACAAGGAGGTTCATTTGCTAACTGAGAAGCAGGACTACAAATTAATATTTTTGCAGATATTTTAGTATTTTGCTTAATCCAATATGGAGGTTTTACCCTGAAAGGAAAGGATGGCCCTCCAACTCATACAAAAGACGAAGTTAATTGGCTGGTAGCGTTTATTACTTTTATACCTACATTCACAAGTTGGAGCTGTGTATTTTCCTTTTCTATGCTATTTCTGTTAAGTGTAAATAATTGGTTTTTCCACTGTGTAATGAACTGTGTAATTTTCTTATTTTTTTAACGCTTTAAAACAGATTATGTAATACAAATCCCTTAAAATTTTGAAAGCATTTAACTATAAAAACATCTAGGTCAAGAGTCATATTTCAACGTAACTTGAAAACGTCTCTAGTGTTTTCTAACTCTAGAATGCGCATCAATAATTTATATTTCCCCAGAATATGGTCCATTGCTATGGACTGAACGTTTGTGGCCCCACACAAACTTCCAAGGTGATGGTACATGTAATAGGAAGTGGAGCTTTTGAGAGGTGACTGATCATGAGGGCTCTGGGTAGTGCTCTCGTGAAAACGGCCCCAGAGAGATCCTTCAGCCCCTCTCCATGTGAGGCTACAGTGAGGGGATGTCTACAAGGAAGACGCCCCTTACCAGACCCAAAATCTGCCATTGCCTTGTTCTTGGACTTCCCAGCCTCCAGAACTGTGAGAAATCAATGTCTTTTGTTTATTAGCCACCTACCACTTTATGGTATTTTGCTACAGCAGCCCGAGCTAATGAAGACATCCATCTTAAAGATTTTCAAATTTCTTAGAAAACAGCTACACAGTCTTCTAATTTTTAATACCCATACCAAAGACAAAACTAAGCGGATAAGCAGAAACCAATATAACAGCATCTTAGAATCTGTTCTTCACATATCACAAAAGGAAAGCTACAAGGTGCTGGCTAAAAGTAAAGAAAAGTCAAAGAAGACGGCAGGATTAGCCAACCCGCTTCAGACAAGCTGACACTGACAGACGAGAAAGCCAGGGCGAACCGTATCCATGGAGATCTGGCAGCTACTGAGTTTCTAACAAGATGATCCTGACTTGGCAAAAGACTGCAGAAATACTGACTTCAAGTTAAAAAAGGGAAGAAAACAAAATGATTTTATTTTGAAGTTATAGTTCAAAAAACAATGCATTAACATGATTCTTCCCATTAATTCTAGGTTTTCAGTCAATTTGTGATTTATTTATTAGACAAGAGCTTTTCAAACAGTTCATTACTTGGTTATCAAAGTTCCTTTTATTTGGCTACACCAAGAAGCAACCTGAGTAATGGATTCTCAGTCTTTCAAAGAAAAGATATCAGAGACAACATCCCTGGAGATTCCCCCTCAAACAGAGCTGGCAAGACCAAAAGGGTATTAACCCCCACAGCTCCTAACAAACACAGCAGGAATAAATAATACGGAAATATCATAAAGTTGAATTTGAAAACACAGCCAAGGAACTCAAGTTCATATTCCTATGGTACTGTTCTAAGTCATACATTCAACATACCTCAATTGTTACTTTGAATTATACCTGAACTCTGCTCTTTTAAAAAAAAAAAAAAAGTGTCATTCTGCCACCCTGGGTCAAGTGCCATGGGGTCATCACAGCTCACAGCAACCTCAATCTCTTGGGCTCAAGTGATCCTCTTGCCTCAGCCTCCCAAGTAGCTGGGATTATAGGCATCTGCCACAACACCCAGCTAGTTTTTCTACTTTTAGTAGAAACAAGGTCTCACTCTTATTCAGGCTGGTCTTGAACTGCTGAGTTCAAGCAATCCACGTACCTCAGCCTCCCAAAGTGCTAGAATTACAGGCATGAGCCACCAAGCCCAGTTGAACTCTGCTATTTAAACTTACCTTTCCATTGGACCAACCAGTTATCAGCTCATTCACTCCATCAGAATTAAGGTCAAATGCATGAATGCAAATGGCATGGTTTTTGGACTGAAAAAGAATTCCAATAATTAGTACAGAAATCTCTCAGTAAGTATAACATCCCCGAATATCAAAGGTTGAATAACACTAACTTTAATTCTCCAGTAGCGGGCTGTTTTGTCATAAACTCCAACTGTGCCATTGGAAAGGGCATAACCAAATCGACTGCCATACATAGGACAGAGAGAGGTGATTATCTGCAAAAATAATACATGAAAATACAACATCTTTTCATTAAGGCTCAATTTAAAGGACGACTTTATAAACTTGCATGCTTCAACATATGATAAAATTAGCTGAAGTGCACTTTTCTCCAATCCATTACTGGGGAATATATTCCTCTTCTCTATGATACATGTTATTTAATTTCAGTTAGATCATCAGCTTTAAATAAACTCACAATGTGTGGTGTTTTAGATCATGCTTATGGAAGGTTTCAGCAAATTGTTAAAAAAAAAAAAAACTCAGAGGAAATTAGAAGGAAATAAGCTCAGTACATATGGTCTAGGCAGGGGTCCTCAAACGTTTTAAACAGGGGGCCAGTTCACTGTCCCTCAAACTGTTGGAGGGCTGGACTGTGGGCCCCAGGACGAGTTGGCTGCTAAGCAGGACAGGCAGCAGTGGCAAAAATACCCAGCGGGCTGGATAAATGTCCTAGGCAGGCTGCATGTGGCCCATAGGTCATAGTTTGAGGACACCTTGTCTAGAGTATGTGCAATCGGTGTTACACACACTAACTAACCCTAGAGGTTTAAATGATTATTCCAATCTCCTTAACTTGTAATGTCTTACAGCTGAGATTTTAAAAAGACTTGCAACAATCTATATTTGAACATCTAACTTTTACATGTACATTTTTCTATGAAAAGCACCTTGTCTGCTTGAAATAAAAGAAAACACGAAAAGTAAAACTCAAGCACATGGATTTGTGTAGTATGTAACAATATACAGAATGCATATATTATACAGAAATATTTGTAGGACTGTCAAGGATTTAACATCCTTAAAAGGATAAATTTTTAAATCTTGTACAAAATTATCCTTTAAAGTTAAAACCAAAGCTTAATGATATTTATGACACTGTAGATCTACTTTCTAATTCTGACATTAATACAAGAGCTATTAAGAAATAAATTGTATCAAGCAGAGAATAGTTATGTAATTTCCTTTACACCTACAGCTTCTCTACAAAACCACCCACTTCACTTAACTCTGAATACAAAGGGCTGTGTAGGATTCCAGAATTATTTAATTCAAGCATTGCTAAACGAATCATGATTTTGCTGATCTGGGAAAAGATATTTGACCCAGGAGGAAAATAGAACCATTTTGCAGGAAAATGACCCTGCAAATGAATAATGTTTTACAGTCCATATTTGTATAAATTTAGCTGCAGATTCCCCAGGTCCTTCGGTGCTTCTTGACTTCATTTTGTTTCTTTCATGCACTAGAGCTGTGGTCCCAACTCCCAGGCTACAGACTAGTACTGGTCCATGGCCTGTTAGGAACCCTGTAAGGAACCGGGCCGCACAGTAAGGGGATGACAGCAGGTAAGGGAAGTTTCATCTGAGTTTACAGCTGCTCCCCACTGCTTGTGTCAATAGCTGAACTCTGCTTCTTGTCAGATAAGTGGGGGTGTCAGATAAGTGGGGGTGTCAGATAAGTGGGGGTATCTGATTCTTTGGCAGGGTGGATGAGGGGTTTCATTTTTGTTTTTTGAGAGAGTCTCACTTTGTTGCCCCAGGCTACCGTGGCCTGGAGTCATCACAGCTCACAGGAACCTCAGTATCTTGGGCTCAAGCAATCCTCCTGCCTCAGCCTCCCGAGTAGCTGGAACTATAGATGCCAGCCACGACACCTGTTAGTTTTTCTATTTTTAGTAGAGACAGGGTCTTACTCTTGCTCAGGCTGGTCTCAAACTCCTGAGCTGAAGCAATCCACCCACCTTGGCCTCCCAGAGTGCTGGCTTACAGGCGTGAGCCATCACAACTGGCAGGTATTAGATTCTTATGGGAGACAAACCCTACTGCGAACTGCGCCTGTGAGGGATCTAGGTTGTGTGCTCCTTATGAGAATCCAATGCCTGATGATCTGAGGTGGAGATGGAATATGTTTAAATCATCCTAAAACCATCCCCTACCCCCACCCGAGTCCATAGAAAAACTGTCTTTCATGAAACTGGTCCCTGGCATCAAAAAGGTTGGGGACCAATGTACTAGAGCAGTGGTTCTCAACCTTCCTAATGCCATGGCCCTTTAATACAGTTCCTGTGGGTTGCGACCCACAGGTTGGGAACCACTGTACTAGAGGATTGAGCAATCCCCTCACATCCCTAGCTCGCTTCATGTCCTCTTCCCCTTTTCTAGGATTTAGGAAAAAAGTGTCTCAAGGAATGCACCCTTCTCACATATATGTGTAATATTAACAGTAAAAAGAAATCCATCAAAACCTGAATGATTCTCATCAAATAAGGACAGATTTACTACACCCTGGAACAAAAGGGACATAATAATGCAGGACAGAGCACCTATAAGCCAGTGATTCACAAATGGAGTTCTGCTGGGGTTGGGGGGCAGCAGGGAGGTTGTAAACCCCTTTAAGAATCTAATGAAAGGCTCGGCACCTGTGGCTCAAGCGGCTAAGGCGCCAGCCACATACACCTAAAGTGGCGGGTTCGAATCCCCAGCCCGGGCCTGCCAAACAACAATGATGGCTGCAACCAAAAAATGGCCAGGCGTTGTGGCGG
>NW_003852453.1:8882086-8900339 GCF_000181295.1 Otolemur garnettii
CATTATTGTTGTTTGGCGGGTCCGGGCTGGATTTGAACCCACCACCTTTGGTGTATGTGGCTGGCACCTTAGCTGTTTGAGCCATAGGCGCCAAGCCAATTAAGAATATCTTAATTCTTTTTTTTTGCAGTTTTTGGCCAGGGCCAGGTTTGAACATGCCACCTCTGGTATATGGGGCCAGCACCTTCTTCCTTTGAGCCACAGGAGCCGCCCATCTTAATTCTTTTTTCTATTTCAGACTTGCCAACCTTAGAAAACTAGCAGCAAACAAATATCCCGAGAATGTCAAAACCACAAAACATATAGATAATTGTTAGACTTCTCCTTTTAAAAAAGAAAGTTTAGGCTTGGCACTTGTTGCTCAGTGGTTAGGGCACTGGCCACATGCACCAGAGCTGGTGGGTTCAAACCCGGCCAGGGCCTGCCAAACAACAATGACAACAATAACCAAAAAATAGCCGGGCATTGTGGTAGGTGCCTATAGTCCCAGCTACTGGGAGGCTGAGGCAGGAGAATCACTTAAGCCCAAGAGTTTGAAGTTGCTGTGAGCTGCAACACCACAGCACTCTACCGAGGGTGACATAGTAAGACTCTGTCTCAAAAAAAAAATGAAGTTTAAGGGTTACAGTTATTTTAGAATTTGTAAATCCAGTGAAAATCAGAAAAACCCACACACAAAGAAAAATATGAAGTTTAAAGTTTAAGAAACATCTCTGGTTCAATTAACAATTCTAATCACAAAGAAACTAGCCAATTTCTCTAATATCTTAATTTTGAAGTTTATTTATAGATGTGCCTAAGAGATAGTTCATTTGCATTAAGAGAAAAAAGTATAAAAATCTCATTTATGCCCTTCATTTAGTCCTACTGGATATACGCGATGAGTCAGAGGAGGGGAGGCATAAAGGTTCAAATCCTGATCATGCAACTTTAGCGATGACCCTGCACAAGTAACTTAACAAATAAAACTTAACATCAGTTTCCTCAGCTGTGAAAATAATATCTTCCTAATAGAGTTGTTGTAAGGATCCAATAAGTTACTTCACATAAAGCATTCAGAACAGTACTGGCATATAATCGGTGCATATTTACATGTATTAACTCATTAAAAAATGTATTCAACTCTACTCAACAGATCGTGTCTATTTAATTAGTCTTTCAACACACGTCCTTAATTACAGGATTTCTCAATGCTTCTTCCTCTGTAACACATGGTTCTATCTAACCCCCAGTTTCCATCCTAAAGCCACCTGGGTTATGTGAAGTCTCATCTGATGCTGCATCTGACTGTGCTATCTTGCCCAAGGGTACTATAATTCTGAAGTGGCATTTCTTACCTCCGTTTCTGTCATTTCTGCTACAATCTCATCTTCTTTAAAAACTCGAATGTCAAAATCCTCAGAGCCAACAAGAAGCTGAATGGGGAAAAAATTACACACATTTAGTTTGGTGAGTGAAAACAGCAAAATTTCCCATATATAAAACAAAAAAAGGCACAATGCCTTGCATGCTATTACTGCCACTCAAGAGTTCCAATCCCCCAATAATTCAATGCTCAAGAAGGTTCTCTCTATGGAAGGATCAACAGATTCAGTCAGTAAAGAAAAAAGTAGCTATTATAGCTTTTAACCTGCCAAGTGGTTACACATCTTGCCAGAGGACATTTCTTCTCTGAGCACCTGAAAATGCTCCCTGGTTCAGTAACTCCCTCTGCCTGCAGATGGAAGCCCTGTTTCAAATACCAGAGCCCCAAGATCCATGGACAAGAGGGGCAAGTTAGTGCCAAACACAGGACTTCATACCTATTAATGACACAAGCAGCTAATTTCTACACTATTAGAATAATTTCAAAGGCTAAGAGCCAATCTCTAAAACTTTTAGATGTCCGAAAAAGTAGGCCAAAATTGAGACTACTTACAAATATGCTTTCAGAGTATCAGAAGCAATTTACAAAGCTGTGAATATGACTGAGGTCCCATCAACTGTTCTGCCCTCTCCGGTGTCTGTTTTTTATTTTAAATCATCCTGCCCCAAATGTCACCTCCTGTGACTTTGAAACACCATGGCCTTGATCTCTGTATTAGACAACACAAGTTATTTATTGTTCAAAAGAGAAGAAAAAGACAAATGAGGCCAGTTAGCTCATCATTTAGCAACTGAGCTCCAAAATCAGCCATGAGATGAAACACCTCCCTCAAAACTAATGTCACTGTCATGGGAAAAATTATTCAGCTGAACACACAAGAGAGAGATTTCTTCCCCCACGTACCTCTTTCTTCCCATCACCATCAAAGTCACACAAGGCCAAGGAATGAACATTGTCTCCAGTAACCTAAAAATAAAACCCAAGTCATTAATATGCCATCATTTTTTCACTTACTCCAGATATATAAGCTACATGAAGGAGATGATACAAGTGAGTATTATTCAAATTATTCATATCCTTTTTAATACTATTAAAAATAGTGTTCTATTTTGTTTTTTATTTTTCAGTACAGTCAGTGGTTAAAAAAAGACACAAAACAACATTAAAAGTAAAGTTGCTTAAGAGTACCAGAAAGAATAGTTTGTCCTCCATACCGTCCAAAAGAGATCATTTCCTTCCTGATCAAAACCTTGCAGGGCACAATTTCCTCCAATAATTGCAAGAGGAGAAGAAATGTCTCCCAGGGTTCCCAAAACAATGGCATTTGCCCCATCTGCTATCTAAAAGAAAAAACAGGCGCATTATCTCAGAGACAATGATGTGCAGGCATACTGAAGGTAATATGCATCCATACTTTTATTTGGACTCTCAAATTCCTCTGTCATCATTAGTGAGAAACACATGAACTCTGAAGAGAGCAGCCAGGGCTGTCCACTAAGAACTGCCACTGTGGCTTCTGCAAGGATGAGCAAGATCTAAGGTAAACTCAGGACCTTGGTTCTCATGCTAAGCTGCTACAATAAACTGCTAAGATAATTCCAGGCTTTCTGAAACTGCAGGTTCTAGAGGCCAAATTCTTGAGAATTCTGGGAAGATGGCCGACCAGTAGCAACCCTCAGCAGAGGCCCCAAACCAGAAGGACAAAAACTAGACAGAATTGGACTCTTTAAGTAGGAAAACTACAAAGATTATCTATACAGGAAAACAAAAGAATTCATAAGAAATTAAGAATATTAAATGGCCAGTCAATCAAAAAAATAAAGTTAAATGGTAAACAATGAACTATAGGGGGAAAAAAACACAATATGTAAGAAAAGGTTAATATTTTTTGTTAATAAAAAGTTTATAAAAGGCAAATAAATAAGAAAAGGGTAAACACCTCAAGCAAAAAAATAAAAGGAAAAGAAATTCACTAGAGAAGAACTACAAACAGCTAACATGAAAAATATTCATTCTCACAATACATCATTTCTTGCTTTTCAAAGTAGCAATGAAAAAAAGACAATAATATCCATTGTTTGTTAAAGTTGTTGTAAAACAGGCAGTCTCATATTCTGAGGTGGAGGTGGAAAATAGTAGTTTTTCTAGAGAGCAATTTAGCAATATCTATCTAAAATCTCATTTTTACTCAACAATAATTGACTCAAATATAGTTGAGTCCCTGTGATGCTAATTTTATGTATCAACTTGACTAGGCCACAGTACCCAAATATTTGACCAAATATTATCCTAAAGTTGCTGTGAGGATACTTTTTAGATGAGATTAACATTTCAATCAGTAGACTTTGAGTAAATCACATTACTTTCCATGATGTGGGTGGGCTTCATACAATAAGTTGAAGGTCTTAACAGCAAAAAGACTGACCTGCCCCAGGCAAGAAGGAATTCTCTTTCTGACAACCTTCAGAACCTTCAGGCTAGAGCTTTATCATCAAGTCCCCTGAGTCTCCCACCTACTCACCTACCATGCAGAGTTTAGACCCCTAGCCTCCACAAATCTTGTAAGCCAATTCCTTAAAATAAATCCTTTCCCCTCTTACATCCTATCAGATCTGTTTCTCTGGAGAACCCTAACTAATATACTCTTAAACTTGATTTCAGTCTTGAACAACACAGGAGGAGTTTCTTTGTAACCCTGAAATAGACAAAGATTTCTTAGAAAAAAAAAATAGCAACCATTAAAGAAAAAAACTGACCAGCTAAACTTCACCAAAACTGAACACTTTTGCTCATCAAGACATCTACCTACAGGAACAAGCCACATTTATCATTAAATCTGCAAAAGAACTTGTATCTAGTATATCTAAAAAATGACAACAAATCAGTAATAAAGAGATGTACTATCAATAAAAAACAAGCAAGAGACTTCCGACACTTCACAAAAGATGACACATAAATGGGCAATAAGCACAAGGTAAGGTGCTCTCTGTCACTGATCACCAGGGAAATGCAAAATCAAATGACAGTAAAGTACCAATTAGGCCTTCTAAATGTCTAAAATACCAAATCCTAACAAAGGATGTAGAGCAGCGGTTCTCAACCTGTGGGCCGTGAGCCACAGGAACTGTATTAAAGGGCACCAGCATTAGGAAGGTTGAGAACCACTGATGTAGAGGACCTGGAACTCTCATTGGTGCATGCTGTAAAATGATGCAGCTGCTTCGGAAAAAGAAACAGTCTTGCAGCCTCTGATAAAAGTTGTTTTTTTTTTTTTTTTTTTTAAACAGTCTCACTATGTCATCCTTAGTAGAGTGCCATGGAGTCACAGCTCACAGCAACCTCAAACTCTTGGGCCTAAGCAGATTCTCTTGCCTGAGCCTCCCAGATAGCTGGGACTACAAGCGCCTGCTACAATGCCTGGCTATTTTTTTGTTGCAGTTGTCATTGTTGTTTAGCAGGCCCGGGCTGGGTTCAAACCCACCAGCCAGGGTGTCTGTGGCCGGCACCCTATGCACTGAGCAACAGGCGCCGCCTTCTTATAAAGTTTTTATAAACTATACAGCTCAGTGATTCCACTCCTGGGTACCTACCTGAGATAAATTAATTCAAACATATGTCCACAAGAAGTCTTGTACAAAAATGTTTATACCAATTTTATTCATAATTAACAAAAACTGAAACCAACCCAAAACATCCACTTGTCTATCATCAAGAGAAGCAATATCTAGTGTGATATACTTACCCAACTGAATATACCCTCAGTTACTCAGCAACCAAATATAACAATATGCATGATTCTCATAGACAATATATTGAGTAAAAGAAGTCAGACATCAAAGAGTACATTCTATACAGTTCTATTTGTATGGAGCTCAAAATGGGAAAAGCTAATCTAAGCTGACAGAAATCAGAACAATGATTGTCTATGGAAAATGGAAACGAACTAGAATGGGACACAGTATTTTCTGAAGTGATGAAAATGCTCTGTATTTTTGTTGAGGTTGTTAGTTACATGGATCAAAACTCAGTGAATTGTACACTTAAAGTTTGTATATCTTACTATACATATAATACATTTTACCTCAATAAAAAATATTTTTAGGCTTAGCGCCTATAGCACAGTGGTTATGGCACCAGTCACATACACTAAAGCTGGCGGGTTTGAACCTGGCCTGGGCCAGCTAAACAACAATGACAACTGCAACAAAAAATATCCGAGTGTTGTGGCAGGCACCTGTAGTCCCAGCTACTTGGGAGGCTGAAGCAAGAGATCACTTAAGCCCAAGAGTTTGAGGTTGCTGTGAGCTGTGATGCCACAGCACTCTGAGGGAGACATAGTAAAACTCCGTCTCAAAAATAAAATAAAATAAAAAATATTTTTAAAAAGTATTTGCAGTTCTAGGAACTTATCCTTGGGGAATAATCAGAGAAGTGGGCAAAGATATGCTTATTAAAGTATCAACTATAATAGATTAACAATGGAAATAACATAAATGTTCAAAACTGTGAAACTGGTTATATAAATTATGATATATTAACACAATGAAATACTATAGAACCAATAGTTTTTATCCATGATATAAAAATGTTCACAATAAATTACTGAATAAAAAGGCCACATGTAATAGCCAGAGAGTGGAATGTCTATTAATAGATAAATAAAATGTGATATATATATATACACAATGGAATATTAGCCATAAAAAGGAATGAATTACTGACACATGTTACAACATAAAACAACTTGAAAATATTATACTAAGAAAATAACAGTCACAAAAACACACATATATATGATTCTGTATTTATGATATGTTCAGAGTATGTAAACCTATGGAGACAGAAAATAAATTACTGGTTGTCTAAGGTTAAGGAGGTTAAACCTATTTAAACCTATTATGGGGGAGGAAGTAAAAGGCTTTGTGTGTGTGTATGTGTATGTGTGTGTGTATGATACCATTTTATAAAAAAAATTACTCTTTTATAATTGGTAAAACATCTGGATAAATAAATTTAAGGGTTAAGTGTTAGTTCCAGATGAAGAAATTATGGGTAATTTTTTTTCTTTTTGCTTCCCTATCTTATAATAAATATGTATTAAAGTTACAGTCGCCTATAAATGGCAGGCTACAGAAAGGACTTCTCCTACAAACTACTATATATACTAAACTTCAATGCAAGGCCACCAAAAGATCTGGTTGCTGGATTCCCAGCTCTTGGCTCAAATCTCTATAGATCTTAACAGATGGTGGAATCACAGATATACCTCCCAGAGATAAGCCAGACAGTCATCAAGTGGTTACCAACCTTGACCAAACAAATAAGTTCCAAGTGCACAAAGCAGATGCAAATGGCAAACTCTCCTTGCTGTCTGACTACACCGTAACAGCCACACAGTTAACAAACCCACATAAATGCCTGATCTCTTTTAGGCATAACAAGCCAATAGACATTAAAAAGCCAATGGGGATTTTATGGTTATGAAGAGTTATACTTGCCTCTCTGTAGAATAAATCTGAATTATTGTAGACATCATAAGCCAAAAGATTAGTCTGTGTCCCCACTAGAAGAGCATCATAGCCAAGCTCGGGGTTCAATACCCCTGCAGTCAGGCAGCTGACTGCCTGGTTAATGTTGAGAAGAGAAACATCAGACTCCAGAGGACTCTGGAAGACCCTGGATGTACTGAAATGCTGGCCTCGTGTATGAGGATTGTGAATAAAAACCTAAAACAAAAACAGTTAATTATACTCCCTTAAAATGTCAAACATGGAAGATTAATATCATATTTTTTAAAGAACCACATTAACAGATTAACAACATTAACACTTTAATCTACAAAACTTAAAACATTTATATAGTTCTATGCATGGCCAACCTTCAGTCATTATAAACTACGGAAATTCAGTGGTATTAAAATATGGGGAAATGTTCATATCTTTAAAAAGCTCCATGATAGAACAATGTATTTTTAAAAAGGATAGAAAACATTGGACTAGAGAGCCCATAAGCCCTCCTAGTTCTAAAATGTGTTAATTTTAAATAAATACTTTATCTCTTTGGTATAAATCAATATGGGATTAATTTTAGAGTATTAGCTACCCAAGGCAGCTAATTCAACAAAAAATAATTTTCAAAAGAATTGACTATAAACATATAGAAAAGGTGTACAGGTACTGAATATTACTTTCATGTTCTCATTTGTGTGATACACATACCCTACCACATGCTTTAATAAACACTCTTTGCATTTGTTTTGTTTTGTTTTTTGAGACAGAGTCTCAAGCTGTGGCCCTAGATAGAGTGCCGTGGTGTCACAGCTCACAGCAACCTCAAACTCTTGGGCTTAAGCGATTCTCTTGCCTCAGCTTCCCAAGTAGCTGGGACTATAGGCACCCACCACAATGCCCAGCTGTTTTTTAGTGGCAGTTGTCAGTGTTGTCTGGCAGGCCCGGGCCAGGCTCAAACCCACCAGCCTCGGTGTATGTGGCTGGCACCCTGCTCACCGAGCCCACTAATTGCATTTGATCCTCCCCCTGGTTTACAGATGAGGTCAGAGGAGAAAGGGCCCCTTCCCAAGGTCTTGAGTCTAGGAAAAGACAGAGCTAAGACCAGAAGCCTGCTATGCTGCAGACTCTAAGCTCTAGCTACCATCTTACACTCTGGTTTTATAACAGTCCTGAGCAAAAGAACTCTTACAGAGTTTCCCAGTCTAAGAAAGAACAGGAGGGGCAATAACTTAATGGGCTCCATATTTATTGTTATTGGAATACAAAGTTTGTGATTTTTTTTATTTTTAAATATTACCGGGTGCAAATGTTTTTGGTTATATGGGTTCCTCTTGTAATACTTGAATCAGGGTTGTAAGTGGGCCCATCACCCAGAAAGTGTTCATTGTACTTGTTAGGTAGGTTTTTGCTGGTCCCCGCCTCAAAGTTTGTGATTTTTGCCAAAAGCAGCAAGGGTCCCAGGAGTCAGACTTCTCCCCAGTTCGCCTCCTGCTGTTCTCCGCACACAGAGAGTCACCAAGGAGGATGTGCCTCTCCCTTCAGGCAAGAAAAAAGCCAACCTCAGGCACATGACAATTAATGAGGACCCTGGGCTAAGAGCATAACACCACCATACTACTTAATGAGAATGAATCATGACCTTTTACTTATACTTCCCAAGGATATCACTTAACACGAATCACGGGTGGAAAATGTCTTGAAAATATAAATCATTACACAAACGCTAGTTTAGGAACATACACTCTGATTACATTTGCATTACTTTCCAGTTGAGTGGCCTCAGGTGCTGCATTGAACTTCTCTGAAACTTATTTTTGTTAAACAGGCCCAGGCAGTTTGAACCTGTCACACTTGGTGCACAGGTCCAGCACTCTAACCACTGCGCCTTTAACTCTCTTATTTCTAATCAGTGAAGTTGGCGACATAAAAAGAAAATACCAGCTAACAATTAGTGACCACTTCTTACATGCCAAGATCTTTACATACGTTGACTTATTTAATCCTCACCCTATGTGTGAGGTACTATTTTTAAGTACCTTCCCCAAGGTCATGAAATTAGTAGGTACTAGGGGCAGGATCCACCAAATATGTGCTAGGTTACTGCCCTTGGCCTTGTAGCAAATAAGCTGAGATAATTAGTGTATTAATGTAAGACTTTGTATGTGTTAGAAGCTATTACTCTTGGTGTCACTGTGTTCCACACATTTGGATGTGCCTCCATCCACCCAGAATTTTACCTGAAAAGCAGACACTCCAACTACATCTCTGAATCCACAAAATGTAGTATAAACGAAGTATTTAGTCTAAGTCTGGTGAATGCTGAATATCTTTTTTGTCTCCGTGAAATACGCCTTGCACAGTACCGGGCACACAGTACTTAGTGAATAAAGTAAAGGGAAAGCCCATAATGTACGTGAACAAGGGTCAGAAGTGCAATCTGTTAATTCAATTTAGGTGTGTTTTTCCCCCCGTACAGCAGTGTGAGAGAATGGAAGGAGTTTCAAGTGACAGGCAGAGAGGCCTATTACTGTCTATTACTACTAGCCCTGACTTCCTTTCTGGAGGATTCGCTTCCCTAAGCTCCCTAACAATAGAACTAGGACTCCCAACACCCTCTGACTACCTGCTCAAAAAAGATGTCCCTGGCTGGGCGCGGTGGCTCACGCCTGTAATCCTAGCACTTTGGGTGTCCGAAGAGAGAGAATCGCTTAAGGCCAGGAGCTCAATTCCAGCCTGGACAACATAGCGAAACCCTGTCTCTATAAAAAAATAAAAAGAAAGAAAGAAAAAGCCGGCGTGGCGGCCTGGGGCCTGCAGTCCTACGTACTCAGGGGGCTGAGCCAAGAGGATCGCTTAAGCTGGGCAGTTCCAGACTGCAGTGGGCTGTGATCACGCCACTGCACTTAAGCATGGATGACAGAAGGAGACTCTGTCTCAAAACAAAAGCAAAGCTGTTCCTGGAAGACCCCATTATTCTTCGTAGGAAGGAGAGCTACCCAGAGACCGCCAAGCAGTTGCCCGGCAACACCGGCTGGGGGCGGGGTCGGAGGCGGGGGCGGGGTCGAGGGGCGCTGCCCACGGAGGTCCGCGGGTTCCAGGGGCCCCGGCTCAGTGCGAGTGGGAACCGTTACCTTGCCCGCTTGGGTGGCGGCCGCCAAGCACGGGTGAGTCCCGTCGTAGCGCCCTATGGCCACCATGCGGGGGCTGATTTTGTGGCGCAGTTTCAGGGTGAACACGGGCAGCAGCATGATGGCGGCGGCTTAGGGAAGGAAGGCTGACGACCCGAGGCGGGCGCAGCGGAGCCGGCCTGGGCAGCCACGACGAGAAACTCGAGGACAAGACCTGCCCAGCCCCAGCCGCCTCCAGCTGGGCGCAAAAGACCCCAGGCCGACTCTAGGTGCCGCTGGCTCCTTCTGCGGTTGCGCAGACCCGTCCATCCTTTTCTGCGGCTGCGTGGTCGCGTTTCACCGCTTTCTGCGACTGCGCGGTTGGGCCTCGACGTGGCCGAGGCTGCTGTTACCTGCTGGTGATGGAGTTTTGTGTTTTGCTGCTGTAACTTACCCGGGTTAACTTCAACTCCACCGCTGTGGCTGCTGGGCGTATTTGAGCCAGTGCACCTCCGGAATTTCCCCTTCTAGCACCACACGCGGTCTGCATCCCTGCAGGCTCCACGCACTGTTACCCCAATCCGGAGGGCCATTAATTCAAGAAGTAACTTAATGAGTGCCTATTCTGTCCCATGCTTGAGCCATTACGTCGAGTCAAACCATGGCAGTTAGTTACCTGCACTAAGTATATCAATCCTCTCAAAAGAAAAATAAAAAACATGCTTTGACTCAACGTTTGAATAGGGCCCCTTGTAAGACTTCCTATGTATTTTTAAATACAAACATGTAAAATTTAAAAGTTGTGAGCATTCATTGACTAGTACTTCTCTTTTCAGGGTCTATTGTATGTGTCAGGCACAGTTCTAGAGCAACTAAAGACAAATCACTGCTCTCCTGCAACTGACATACTAGTCAAGGGAGACAAGCACTAAAAAAATAAATGTACACGTCATTTGGTAGCAAGCACCATAGAGAAAATGAGAAGGAAGAGTCGATGGAGGTTTGGAGGATATATTTTTAAATAGGTGGAACAAACCCACAAGAAAGTGACATTTAGGCAAGGACTTGAAGGGAGTGAGAGCCAGCCCAGACGGAGAGTGTTTCAGCAAAGGAAATTCAGGTCAAAGGCCCGGAGGGATCCCTCTGGCTGCTTTCTGGAAATAGACGTTTAGTAAGGAGTGATAAGATGAGCAAGTACCACCAGAGGTGACTCAGAAGGAGCAGAGAGTGAGGAAGCAGAAGTAGGCGAGTATCGTGTCCTGAAAGCTAAGGGAAGAGAAGGTGTCCAGGAGGCAGAAAATAACAACTGGGTCAGATGCTGCAGGACTTACAGATGAGTTCTGAAATTTTTTTTTTTTTTTTGAGAAAGAATCTTACTATGTCACCCTCAGTAGAATGCAGTGCGTCACAGCTCACAGCAACCTCAAACTCTTGGGCTTAAGGGATTCTCTTGCCTCACCCTCCCAAGTTGCTGGGACTATAGGCACCCGCCACAGCACCCAGCTATTTTTTTGTAGTTGCAGTTGTCACTTTTGTTTGGCAGGCCCAGGCTGGGTTCAAACCTGCCAGCCCCAGTGTATGTGGCCAGCGCCCTAGGCACTGAGCTACAGGTGCTGAGCCGAGTTCTGGAATATTCTTTTTTTTTTTTTTTTTTTTTGAGACGGAGCCTCAAGCTATCCCCCTGGGTAGAGTGCCATGGCATCACGCTCACAGCAACCTCCAACTCCTGGGCTCAAGCGAGTCTCCTGCCTCAGCCTCCCAAGTAGCTGGGACTACAGGCGCCCGCCACAATGCCCAGCCATTTTTTGGTTGCAGCCATCATTGTTGTTTGGCAGGCCCAGGCTGGGGATTCGAACCCGCCACCTCAGGTGTATGTGGCTGGCACCTTAGCCACTTGAGCCACAGGCGCCGAGCCATGGAATATTCTTGATATTTGCATTTTGTAAACTACAGTTGTACAAATGAGTATCTTTTTTCAAACCTGTTGGTGTGTCTGTGACTACTCATAAACTCTTTTGGAGATAATGCCAAAAGACTAGAGGGTGTTGATGGAATGTAAGGCCTGAACCAGTGACCCTCCAGGCCCCCTCTAGTAAACAACACCTCTGAGATCACCCAGTCCCTTTCTGCTCCATCCTCATTCCCTCTTATGTCACTTGTGTAGATTCCACATCCTGTAGCAGCTCCCTGATCAACCCTGGCATAGAGATTGCTCTGGGTCCTTCTGCCCTTGTCTATCAGAACTTACTTAATTTTGTGAAGTCATTTCTCTTTAGCTCCCAGATGGTCTGCACTAAGTCATCAGCTCCCTGAACTCACTCTGCTGTGCTAATAGCTGATCACAGTTTGATAGGCCGTGTCTTCCAAGAACAACTTGAAAGGAATGAATCTCTAATGGAGATCATTCCAGGACTTTGATTTTTTTTTTCCGATAAACATTTATTGAGCTTCTCTATATTCCAGACAGTGAGTGGAGCATGGGATGGGGGCTTAGGCTGTGCCTGCCACCGGCCATTCCCTCTCATTGTTCTCACCTTGAGTTTGCAAAATATTCCCACTAGAGGGTGTACAGGTGTAAAAAACGGAGATAGGCACCTGAAGATGTGATTAAAACCTGGAAGGAGGCTGGGTGAGGGGGCTGCAGTGCTCACCCCTGAGGAGAGGAGTTGGACAGAGAGGCCATCTGAAAGACCTCTGCCCTTTTCTTTATGCACTGTCGTATTTGCTGGGTTTTTTGTTTGTTTGTTTGTTTTGTTTTTTGAGACAGAGTTTCACTTTGTTACCCTTGGGAGAGTGCCATGGCATCATAGCTCACATCAACCTCAAGCTCTTGGGCTCAAGTGATTCTCTTGCCTCAGCCTCCCCAGGTGCTCACCACAGTGCCCAACTATTTTTAGAGACAGGGTCTCAATCTTGCTCAGGCTGGTCTCGAACCTGTGAGCTCAGGTAATCCACCTGCCTCGGACTCCCAGAGTGCTAGGAGTACAGGAGTGAGCCACTGCACCTGGCTGTATTTGTGTTTTTGCAATGAGCTTGTTTTACCTTTTTTTTTTTTTTTTGTCTTTTTTGAGACAGAGTCTCACTTTATCACCTGGAGTAGAGTACAGAGTGTCATAACTTATAGCAATCTCAAACTCTTGGGCTCAAGTGATCGTCTTGCCTCAGCCTCCCAAATAGCTGGGACTACAGGCGCCCACCACAACACCTAGCTAATTTTTCTGTTTTTTAGTACAGATGGGATCTCACTCTTGCTGGTCTTGAACGCCCCAGCTCAACCAATCCTCCCTCCTCAGCCTCCCAAACCGCTAATGCAGCGGTTCTCAACCTGTGGGTCACAACCCACAGGAACTGTATTAAAGGGTTGCGGCATTGGGAAGGTTGAGAGCCACTGTGCTAGGGTTACAGGTGTGAGTCACCACGCCTGGCCTCTTGTTTTACTTTTATAATTAAAAAAACCTTTAAAGTAGTGATGTGAAGATGAAGGGTTGTCTGTGGATTTCAGGGATGCAAATTCATAGCCTCTCCCCACCCCAATTGTCCCAGAAACTGGCCTATTTAAGGACCCCAGTCTCAGGGTTCCCCAAACTCTTTAAAGGGACTGGCTATTAGGACCCTCCCCAATTCACAGAGGGGCAGGGGCCTGGAGACCCCCGGAGCAGAGCAGACTGTACAGGGCTGGGCTCCGTAAGCAGTTTCCTCCTGGCTTCCTTTCAGGAGCAGTCCTCCCAGGCTCCTGCTCTACCATCTTTTATCGCCGGATCCCCATTTTAGATCCTGGTAACTCTAATGTGTCTGCTGCGGGCCACGGGAGCGAGGCTGTCCACGTTGGTCTCTTCTGTCAGCCCGTTTCACACATGCGAGAAATGAAGAAAGGAGGATCTTATGTTCAAAGTCACATATGAAAAACAAACAGCCACCTCCAGTCAATAGACAGGGAGGAAAGCAAGCTAACAGTAATAATAATAAAAAAAAATAACTAACATGTTTTGTGCACTTGCTACATGCCAGACTGCGAAACTCTTTACTTGTATTATTATATCAGTTAATCCACACAATTACCCTATAAAATAGGTAATAGTATTATCCCCATTTACAGATGCAGAAACTAATTTCAACCCCCAATTCCCTTGACCCCCCGTGCCTCCTACTGAACTGGTAGGAAACGCCGAGGAAGTCCCTGTTAGTTACCCCTGTTCTTTACCTCAGAGACCCATCAGAACCAGGGAGACCTAGTAGGGCCAGAAAGAGGCGGAGAGTCCCTGACCTCCAGTCTCTCATGGTTGCTGCAAGCAGCCCTGCATCACCCAACCAACCAATATCATTGTCTAAGCTCCCAGGAGCCTCTTGTATGGGGACTTTCTGATACTTTTATGGACTTAACACTCCCAAGCATTTCAGTACCAGGGTCCTATATCCCTCAGAGAAGCATGTGGCCCCCCTCTCAGGGCTCTTGACTCATTCCCAAGTGATACCAGGTTCCCCAATGTTTCCTAGATGCTTGTAGATTAAGTCTGTGGATAATCTCAGGAACAGATACTGAGGTTTAGACTAAGTGAGAAAGCATTAAAATTGGATCACTTGGGGCTCAGCACCTGTAGCTAAGTGGTTAGGGTGCTAGCCACATACACCGAGGCAGGCAGGTTCAAACCTGGCCCAGGTCTGCTAAACAGTGATGACAACTGTAACAACAACAACAAAAATAGCTGGGCGTTCTGGCAGGTGACTATAGTCTCAGCTACTTGGGAGGCTGAGGCAAGAGAACCACTGCCACATAGTTACCATTCAATAAAAAAAAAAAATAATAAGAGAACCACTGCCCAAGAGTTTATAATTACTGTGAGCTGTAATGCCACAACACTCTACTGAGGGTGACATAGTGAGACTGTCTCAAAAAAATAAATAAAAATTAAAAATGAAATAAAATCGAATCACTTGGGAGGCCCTCCCATACAGGTAAAGGAGCTGTTTCTAAAGCTCCCTCCCTATTGAGTTTTTGAAATTATACTCTGGTTATGCTCCATTCACCTTTTCAGACCCCTTTATCCCTCCTCGACCCTGGTCTATGCCCTAGGAGGCTGACATCTGCAGACTCTGTCACCCAAGGAAAATTAGAGGATGGGAAGAGAGAGGGGTCAGAATCCTGATTCCTCCCTCGCTGCTGGGTGTAACTTTGGCTGTGGTCGCGTTCTCCTCCTACTGAAGGAGCTTCTACTGAGAAGTTCCTCATCATCCACTACCACTTTCCCTGGGCTCTGGTCTGTTACTCCTGCAGGCCTGGGATGGCAACAGCTTCCCACTGTGCTAATTTCCAGGGTGCCGCATTCTCCTCCTGGGTTTCTCTTACCCCTGTCCGCATTTCTGTAAATTGTCCCTTCATTAAACTCTCATCCTGTTGGAAGGTAGCAGGATATTCTGCCCCGAATATGCTACATTGGCATTGAATTATTTTGAACTGGCTGGGCGCCTATAGCTCAACCGGCTAAGGCGCCAGCCACATACACCTAAGGTGGCGGGTTTGAATCCCCGGCCCGGACCCGCCAAACAACAATGACGGCTGCAACCAAAAAATAGCCAGGCGTTGTGGCGGGCGCCTGTAGTCCCAGCTACTTGGGAGGCGGAGGCAGGAGACTCGCTTGAGCCCAGGAGTTGGAGGTTGCTGTGAGCTGTAATGCCACGGCACTCTACCCAGGGGGACAGCTTGAGGCTCTGTCTCAAAAAAAAAAAAAAAAAAAGAATTATTTTGAGCTGAGGGCAATTGAGGAGCAGCAAATTTAAGAAAAGCTTTCTGCTTGCTCACTGTTTACCTAAAGTGGGACATAAACTTAATGATACACAGGTGTCCCTCTTCCCCTCTTTAACAGGAAGGACAAGGATTGATCAATAGAGATCAATTAAAGATGCCTTTAGACCAGTGGTTCTCAACCTTCCTAATGCCTGAATTTATTCTCATTGTTATAAAGGGGTTGCGACCCACAGGTTGAAAACCACCGCTTTAGACCATTATTAGACTTTTTTTTTTTTTCAGTTTTTGGCTGGGGCCATGTTTCAACCCACCACCCCCGGTATATGGGACCGATGCCCTACTCCTTGAGCAATAGTTGCCACCTATTATTAGACTCTTATCAACTTGGAGATAATGCCAAAGAAATCTACACAACAAACTTTACTAACTCGCCTTTGTCTACCTTTAGTTTCCCATATTTTTGCCTTCCCACAATTTGCTGCCCCCCGATACTCAAGGTCCTTTTCCTTGGTTTTGCCACTTCTCTAAAAATGTATTGTTTTTGGTCGACGATGCTATTTCAGCTGGAGTTCTATGCCACCTCTTTGAGAATTACTCATTCCCTGGGTATCCCCCATGTATATATGAGCTATACATGTTAATAAACTTTTGTTTAACTCTCGCTAATCTGTCTTTTGTTACAGGAATCCCAACTAAGAACTCAGAAAGCTAGAGAGAAAAATTGTTTTTCCTGCCCTACCCTGTAAACACACTGCATTCTTTCCTTTCTGTTGGAAACTTACTGATACATAGACCGTGCTTTGAACTTAGCTTGGGGGAAGGAGGTTCTACTTGACAAAGCATCAGTGTTTCCTGGGAGGGTCATGTGGCTTCAACACACCTCCACCTCTGCCCCAGAATGACATGGTCATCCATCTTTTTACCTTCTCTCCTTGTCCAAATCCTTGCCCAATCCCAACAGCCTCCTCCCAACTATCTCTTAACTTCCACTTTGCCTTCACATAGCAGTCAAATGTCTTCACCTAAAAAAAATATTATATCTTTTGCAAGATATTATCATCGGAGGAAACTTGGTCAAGGTACACGGGAGCTCTGTATTATTTCTTATGACTAACTGCAAATCCACTATTATCTTAAAATAAGAAGTTCAAGTTTTAAAAGCTCAAAGGTGAAAACAGAGAAAGATCAGAGAACAGCATGAAAATACTATGAAAAATGGCGGTGCCCGTAGCTCAGAGGTTGCTGTGAGCTGAGATGCCACAGCACTCTACTGAGGGTGACATAGTGAGACTCTGTCCCCACCCACCCCCCAAAAATACTATGAAAAAATACAGAAAGAAAGCATGACGATGAGATCACTCTGCTGGGGAAGGGAGAGGAACGGCTATTATAACCCCAGGTACTCAGGCAGCTGAAACTCAGCTTTAGACGTATCCAAAACAGGCAGTGCACAATTTCAGTAGCAAGGGGCTTCTTCAATAACAACTTTCAGGAGCTTTCAGGAATTTTGTTGTGAGAGACTGAAAAATGAAGTACACACTCACCAGTATCCACCCTGCCCTGTGCTGGTTTCATAAATGTGAAAATTTTTAAAGACCATTCATTAAATTATTTTTGGAAGAAGTTCAAAGTACAGTAAGTATATTCTTTTTTTAATTCTTTTCTTTTTTTGATCAACATAATTTAAATGTTCCAGGGAAGTGTAACTATAGGTTCAAGTGTGCCGTGAGATAAAAAAAGGTTGAAAAACACTGGTCCAGAGCGATGCCCCCCAAAGTAATAGCCTTGACCCGTGCAGCTATTGAGAACTTGAAATGTGGCTCATGCAAATTGAGATGTGCTATAAGTACAAAATGCACACTAGATCTTGAAAAATTAATATAATTTTTAAAGAATATCTGATTTATTTTTCTATTGATTATATTTTGAAACAGTAATATTCTGGCTATATTGAGTTAAATAAAATATATTTTTTAAGATTTTTTCTTTCAATGAGAAAAGGCCTGATATGAAAAAGTTTTCAACACTTTCTGAGGAAACCAAAGACACTCTGACAATATTTTTTTCCCTATTAGATCATTTTCAGCAACATACAAATATGCTGTTGTTTTCCCCATCTTAAAAGGAAAAGCTTTCTCTATAAATAAGTAATTGAATAAATAATTTCAGATAAGAGATACTCCTCCCTCCAGGAGGTGGATTTAACACCCCCTTTATTGATGGGCTAGGCTTTATGACTTGATTCCAAAAAGCAGAATATAGGCTTGGCTCCAGTAGCTCAGTGAGTAGGGCATCAGCCATATACATTGAGGCTGGCAGGTTCGAGCCTGGCCCGGGCCTGCTAAACAACAATGACAACTGCAACAGAAAAATAGCCGGGTGTTGTGGTGGGCACCTATGGTCTCGGCTACTCAGGAGGCTGAGACAAGATAATCGCTTAAGCCCAAGAGTTTGAGGTTGCTGTGAGCTGTGACAAAACAGCACTCTAGCAAGGGTAACATAGTGAGACTCTGTCTCAAAAAAAATG
>NW_003852453.1:8900599-8909008 GCF_000181295.1 Otolemur garnettii
AAAAAAAAAAAAAAAAAAAATGGGGGGGAGTATGGAAAGGAAAGATACAGTAACTTGGCCAGGTGCAGTGGCTCTCGCCTATAATTCTAACACTTTAAGAGGCCAAGACTAGTGGATTGCCTGAGCTCAGGAGTTCAAGACCACTCTGAGCAAGAGCAAGTCCCAGTCTCTAAAAAATAGCCAGGCATCATGGTGGACACCAGGAGTCCCAGCTACTTGGGAGGCTGAGGCAGGAGGACCACGTGAGCCCAGAAGTTTGAGGTTGCTGTGAACTATGATGCCACAGCACTCTGTTCAGGGACAGACTGAGACTCTTTCTCAAAAAAAAAAAAAAAAGTGCCATGGCCATACGAAATGATAATTCTAACAAGGTGGGGGAAAGGCCTGCAGGAACTCTCACCTGGGGCTGGAGATGGGGATAGCAGTAGTAGGATCAATGTAAAAGGGCAAAAGGGAACTTCTTGGGTGATAAGAATGGTATACATTTTGATTGAGGTAGTGGTTACATAGACAGATGCATTTGTCAAAACACGCCAGACTACATTTAAAATAAGTGTATTGTATGGTATACCGATTATGCCAGAAAGAAAATTAATTTTTTAAAAGTTTCCATCAAAAAATAAGATCATGTCATTCCCATGTTTATAAAGTCCTCCAATGTCTTCCCCATTACACACTAAATAAAATCCAACCTCCTAACCTGGCCTACAGAGCTCTGGTGTCTGTGAATCATCCCAACACATCCAATTTGGTCTCACCTCCCAGCCTTTGCCCTTACTGTTCCTGACACCTGGAATTCTCTGTCCCAGATCTGTTCAAGCCTGGCTGCTGAGTGTTACTGCAGAACAGAACTGTTATGTGGTGAAGCTTCCTCTGCAAGAAACATTCCCACCCTAACATTATCCAAGCCCCTTCTACGCACCCTGGCACTATTGGGTACTCTTTAAATATCTGGTGAAAAAATGATTGTTTATTCAAATAAATCTGTATTTGCCTCTTCAATAACTCATTTGGCAGGACCCACTAATCTACTCTAGAGGTCTCTCCACCTGGAATGCTCTGCCCCCAGATCTTTTCAAGACTGGCTCCTGCGGTGAATCAGATCTCAGCCTATCGCTCCCCTCCTCAAAGAGGCCTACTCCCTGCTCCAGGCCCACTGTCTCTCTCATATCACCTTGCTTTATCAATCCCACATAACTTCAAAATAGAGTATAAAGTGGAAAGTGCAGATTATGATCTATTATGGGTCTGCACTAATAACCATTGAAAAGTGACACTTCTTTTTTTTGTTTTGCACCATTTCCCACCTCTCTCGTGTGTAAATGACATGACGACACCCACAAGACCATAGTAAAGATTCTAGGCAGCATGGGGGAGCCAGAGATTCCTGAGCCAACAAAGGAAAGCCACAAGAGAGTGATCATCATGCACACACATACGCGGGCTAGAACTTAATTTTTTTATAAATAAAAAATACATCGCATCTTACGTTACTCAAAGATCCATTCTGTGAGTTGCATTTAAAGACTCTTTTGGAAAATAGACAAAGACAAGATTTGGCCTTCTAGGCTTCAAACATAGTTGCCTTGCCAAGAAATTCACTCAAAGAAAACCCATTGTGATGAATTTTTATTGATGCTCTTCTTCTTCACATGCTCTGGCTTTAGGCGTGGGCTCCCAACTTTAAAAGGCCAAATAACCTACATAACTGCGATTTTTAAGATAGAACTCTACAAACAGGCTCTCCTTAATCTTTTCCTTGCTATGATGTATGAAAAATTCCTCTAATTTTCATATCCACCTGCCAAGCCCATGGTAGTAAATGGTATTGATGGGAAGGTGTGACCAGAGTTGTGCTAACAATGACAAGTCTGGTTTGCCAGGGCAAGGACGACTCGAAGAGTCTTCAGATGATTTGGAAATTAGAGGAGGCCACAGCTGGATCCAGCACTCAAGGAACAGAGGAGCCGGCTTGGCCCATCCTGCCCCCTGCTTCAGATCAAAGCTGATAGTTGGAGTCTGTTCCAGTTTCCAAGGAGGTTGTTCTTTATATTCTCTTGGAGCCAGCCTGGGCGGGACCAGCATCAGACGCTGGCTGAAGCTGTGACTCAGCATCAGTAACTACCACTTTGGGCAGGAAGCCAACCTCTGGGGCCCCTGCTCTGGAAGGATTAAGTTTTTCTACCTTGATATGAATTCCTGTAGCTGAAAGCAGTCTACAGCTTTGTGGATCTGAGCATCATATCTTCAAGGGACAAAGCAAATTCTGAGTTCCGTTTCTAAACTCCTGGCACTTTCAAGTTGAAAGGGACCGGGAAGATGGTCAGCCCAGGCTTCTGCCCAAGGCAAGCACTACCATCCAGCTGCTATTTGAATACTTCCAATGACTCCTATGGAGGCCTTTATCTTTAAACAGTTCTCAGAAACCTTTTACTGAAATTGAGCTACATTCTCTCTGTAGAAAAAAACAAACTGACTTCATCCCTCTTTGCATGTCAGCTTGTCACCTGTCATGAGCTGAATCGGTACCTCCAAATGCAAGCTTCTTTGGAGATAGGCTCTGTGCAGAGATAATCAAATTAAAAGAGATCGTGCGAGTGTCACAACAACTGGTGTCCTTATAGAAGGGGACACAGACACGCACACAGGGAGAATGTCACATGAAGGTGAAGGCAGAGATCAGGGAAACACCTCAGCAGGACGGGGAATGAAAAGATGGTCAGCACGCAGGGGAAGCTGAAAGAGAGGCAGGGACAGGGTCTCTCACGGAACCTACCCTGCCACACTTCATCTCAGGTTAGGAACCTCTGGAAAGGTGAGAAAATAAATTCCTGTTGTGAGCCACTCAGTCTGAAGAACTTTCTAAGGGCATCCCTGGCTAACTAACAGGACATTCTGCCTGCGGAGTACAGAGAGGGGCACCTGGCTGGACCAAAGGCAAGAAGGGAGCCCGGCGGTAAAGACCCGGGCCTCTCTCTCCTCCCACCCTCCTGTCTCCCACACTGGCTAAGCCGGTGGTTCTCAACCTTCCTAAGGCCGCAATGTATTTTCATTGTTAAAAAGGGATCGTGACCCACAGGTTGAGGACTGCCGGGCTAAGCAACATCACCTACCCCGGTGGGCAAGCGACCCAAACAGAGAATAAGCACCCAACCAGAGGGGGCGCTGTTCACACTCCCCTGATGACCAATCCATGAGGGGTCCCCAGGTGACAGAGCAAGAGGGGAACTCGGGAGCCCTGGATCCAACCCTTTCATTTGACCCCTAGGGAAACAGAGTCCCAGAGAGTGGTGTGATAATGCTGCCTTTAGTGCAGAGTCAAGGCTAAAATCAGCTCTCTTGACTCCCAGTGATGCCTCCCATCTGAATGTCAGGTGCTTTGGTTTAATCATTCTCACCTCCCCCTTTCACTCACCCACCCTAACCTCTTTAGCATGGGGCCTTTTAAAAACACTTTATTTATTATTTGAATAGGTAATGATTTCATATGCCAATTTAAAAGCACATCCATGGCCGGGTGTGGTAGTTCATGCCTGTAATCCTAGCACTGTGGGAGGCCAAGGTGGGTGGATCACCTGAGCTCAGAAGTTCGAGACCAGACTGAGCAAGAGCGAGACCCCCATCTCTACTAAAAATAGAAAAACTAACCAGCTCTAGTGGTAGGTGTCTATAGTAGTCCCACCTACTTAGGAGGCTGAGGCGAGAAGATCTCTTAAGACCAAGAGTCTGAGGTTGCTGTGAGCTATGATGCCATGGCACTCTATCCAGGGCAACAGAGTAAGACTTTGTCTCAATTAATAAATAAAAAAAATAAAAGCACATCCTTGAGTATGTGCAGAAATTGGAACTCTTGTTCAATGCTGATGCAATGAAAGAAACTATAAAACGGGGCTATGAAAAATAGGACAATTCCGCACAAAAATTAAACATAGAATTACCATATGATCCAGCAATTCCACTCCTAGGTAAATACCTGCAAAGAAATGAAAGCTAGTACCCAAATAGACACTTACATCAATGTTAACAGCATCACTCGTCACAGCCAAAAAGTGGCAACAATCCAAGTGACTGTCAACAGACAAAAGGGGAAATAAAGTCTGTGACGCAGTCCATGCAATGGAATAATATTCAGCCTTAAAAAGAAGGAGGTTCTGATACCTGCTACAACACATATGAAACTTGAAGACCTTATGCTACGTGAAATAAGCCAGACACCAAAGGACAATCCCACATGGTTCTACTTACATGAGATCCCTAGGGTAGTCAATTCATAGAAACAACAAGTAGAATAGAGATGCCAAGGGCTGAGGTGGGGAGAAGGGAATGGGGAGTTATTGTTTAATGGGCATAGAGTTTCCGTTTCAGATAATGAAAAAGTTCTGGCGATAGTGGTGGTGGATACACAACTTTGTGGCTTAACGCTACTGAATGAAACACTTTGAAATAGTTTAAAATGACAAAATTTACATCATATATTTTTAAACCATAATTGAAAATTATATCTCCTGAAAAAAAAAAAAAGCACACACAATGAAAAGAAGTCCCTGTCCCATCCCTGTCCTCACTACCAAAATCCCCTCCCTAGAGACCCCCCTGAGACCAATTCCCTGGGTCTCCTTCTGTAGGTGGTCTGTGATTACACAGGTAAGTTCTATTTGTATAATCCTTCTCCTAAGCTTCTGTGTACTCCATAGCAACCTCAAACTCTTGGGCTTACGCAATTCTCTTGCCTCAGCCTTCCAAGTTAGCTGCGACTACAGCACCCGCCACAATGCCCGGCTATTTTTTTGTTGCAGTTGTCACTGTTGTTCAGCAGGGCTGCGCTGGGTTCGAACCCGCCAACCTTGGTGCATGTGGCCAGCGCCCTAGCCACTGAGCTGTGGGCACCAAGCAATGATTTTATATTTTTCTTTTGTTACTTACTATGCTTTGGAGAGCATCTTCATTTTTTATAGCCACATAACATTATCCCGAACAAAGCCTTATACGTGGGAAGTGTCCAACTCACACTTGAAGATGACAGCAGTGGTATTTTAATAAGATACAATGTCTTAACTCCAAAGAATGAGCTAGGGATGGTAGAATTTCCAAAACCTGCCAAGTGTGTGTATGCATGAGGAGAGGATGGGGTAGGGACACGGTCTTTTCATTCTGCTTTCCAAAATTCTGGGGCTGCACTTTAAAAAAGGCCCTTTGCCAGGGGCTGATACAATAGCCAACAGCGATACAGTTCTCATGTTGTGGAAGCCACTGTTCTAAGTACTTTATGCACTTTAATTTATTTAATCCTCACAACAACTTGATAATGTGGATGTGTTATTGTTATTAACTGCCCCCATTTTACAGGTCAGAACTCCAAGGCGTGAAGAGGTTAAATAAGTTGCCTAACATCACTTGGCTAACGAATGACAGAACTGGGCTTGAACCCACAGAGTGGGGCTCCCTTGCTCTTGTTCTCTAGGTTTGCTGCCTCTTGGCCGTGCAAACCGTTACTGAATTTCACGCCAGACCCCGGGCTTGCTACCCAGAGGGATATCATGATGCCTTAGACACAAGCACCACCACCCCCCCCAAAAAATTCATGGCTGCAACAGGGACACAATCCACCTTAATCTAAGGCAGAGAACTGATCAGCGTTCAGTTCTGAATGTTCTGGTTGTTGGAAGAAGCATAGTATGGAATGCCGGGATCCGACATGGAGGAAGTGACATTTGAAGGTGAAAGGGACCAATCTTTAGGGAGCAACTGTCCCACAGTAGATGGACACTTGCCATGGCAAGTCCTCCCAACCCTACTGTCACCCCGATTTCATAGACTAAAAAATTAATTGAGGCTCCCAGAGATGCACTAAGGTAGTGGGGCTGGGATTCTCTCCCAGGCTCCTTTAACTCAGAGCCAGAGCCTCGCCACCCTGAGTCTAGAGAAGTGTTCCACACTCCGTTTTCACCACTCCTCCATCAGGAATGTCTGGGACCTTTAGTTGGCTCGGTGTGAATGGCCATCCTGGCAGGGCTGCACCAGGCAGTTAAACCAAAAGCACTTTGAAGATGAAATTGTCTATAAAAGGGGGGGCTGGTTCCCACAGTTGCAGGCAATGAGAAACGGTTTGGAGAGAGGATTTTGGAGACAGTAATGTAGGAACAGGGTAGATAATTTCAAAAATGTTCTCTGGCCCCAGAGGAAGCCACGATCAAGGCCAAAACATTCCATACGTCAGTGTGAACAACTTTTCTCAGAATTTTACTGTAACTACATCAGCTAGGGCCATAATTTCCTTAGTACCATCTTTGTACTCGCTTAAAAATTGACTCACTTAAAAAGTATTCATCTTAATGCACTTAGCATTTATAAAATGATAAATGTTTTCTCATATGCATTGAATAAAAACTGCTAAAACAACAAAAAGCAAAGTTTTTCCATGGATCATTGAAAAGCCTCTTCCTTTGAGGAACCCCAGTCTTGGACTTTTTTTTTTTTTTTTTTTGAGACAGAGTCTCACTATGTTGCCCTCAGTAGAGTGCGGTGGCATCACAGCTCACAGCAACCTCAAACTCTTGGGCTTAAGCAATTCTCTTGCCTCAGTCTTCCAAGTAGCTGGGGAAAAAAAAAAACTACTACAAAAAAAAGCCTGACTATTTTTGTTATTGTTGTTGCAGTTGCCATTGTTGTTTTAGCTGGTCTGGGTGGGGTTCAAACCCTCCAGCCTTGGTGTATGCGGCCAGCGCCCTACTCACTGAGCTAGGGGCACTGCCCTAGGGCACCTTTCTGTCTAGTGAGCAGAGGATTCACTAACCCTGCTCTTCCTCTTGTCCCATAACTTTGGGCTACTCCCTTTTGTTTCTGTGGGCCTCAGTTTCCCCATCCCAGATTCCTTGCCACTCCTATAGCAAGGTGGTGACATGTAGCCTCAAGCCATCGGCCTGGGTTAGAATCCTGGCCCTGTCCTTTCCTACAGTCTGACCTTCGACAAGTTACTTAGCACATCTCTCTCAACTGTACCTAGGAAACGGAGACCCCTTCACAGGGCTGTTGAGGGGCTTTGCAACTCCTCTAGGGAGCCCACACGGGCTTATTGCATGTGCCACCGGCCCCTGCCCTGGGAACTTCGGAGTCCCCTCACTCAATTCTGCTTGTCCTTTTTTCCATAATATTTAGTACCTTCTCACAAATTGTGGGATCACTTGATTGATTGATTATGTTTACTCTATATTCCTGTGGCTTGCAGACAGTGTAAATCCCTCAAGGGCTGGGATAACCACCAGTTTTGTTCCCCGATGTTATCTATCCTAGACGCCTAGGTAGAAGACTGCCTGGTCCTCAATAAACATTTCTTAAATGAATGGAATTCCCGGATGAATCCTGAGTCTCATAGCCTCTTACCTGGTGTAAGAACCCTGCACCCCAGGAAAAGTCAATACAATCCCTAACTAAAGCAATTGTTGCCTTAGCTTTTAAAATTTTTGAAGGAATAGGGTCTATTAGGGAAGAGTCTCTGGGCCAAAGGAAGCCATCTTTTTGACTTTCTAGAAGTACTAATGGCACATCAAAGGAAATGAAATTAATATCAAAACCAATGCCCTTCAGCAAGTCCAAGGGATGTGGGTGGGACTGTCGCCCTGTGGGCTTTGAAAGTGGCATGTCCAGGGAGAGCCCTGCTGGGTCACCTGCTGGCTGTGATTTCTACCTCCTTGCTGAGCTGGGAAGAGGTAGTTACTTTTACTGAAGCCCAACTAAGTACCAGGGGCTTCTTATAGATTATGAATAGATTGATACTTCAAAACAAATATAGTAGATGGAATTATGCCTATTTTACTCATCAAGAAAGAGGGATGGAAAGAGAATATGAGTTTCCAGGGGTCACCTAGATGTCTGATCAGTAGCAGAGTCTGGCTGGGCCCCTGGGCCTGCTCAGGCATAGGCTTGTGGGCCTCCCCAGGCGTGCTGCTCCTGAGCCCTCACTCCCACCCCTTGTTCTGATGCCTTGGCTTGGGCTTCCATGAAACAGAGTAAATGAGCTCCCTCAGCTGATGATGAAGTATATTGTCACCACAGAAAGGTGATACAGCATCACTTGAAAGCCAGACCTTGTTTTCTGACCCCAAAGGGTTGTCCCACCAACTTTTTTTTTAAGTGTTCTTTGTTTTTTCCTTCAGATTAATATGAGGGGACAAACCATTAGGGAACAATGTTTGCATTTGTTAGGTAAAGTCGCGTTGTAGTTACATCCCCCACCCGGGAGATGTGCCATAGACCCTAACATTGTGCCCATTAGTCGGGAGCCCACCAATCCTCCCCCTACCTCCCCCTCTCCCTCCTCCCCTCCTTGAATTGGATCAAGTTTTTCTCTTGTGTGGACATTTATTAGTTCATCTACCTGCTTCCTGTTAGTATTGAATACACTGGGCTCGG
>NW_003852453.1:8909325-8911198 GCF_000181295.1 Otolemur garnettii
TTAATACAAAAGATCAAAGTCCCCATCTTTTTCATGACCGAATAGTATTCTATGGTTTACATGTACCACAGTTTATTAATCCATTCGTGAGTTGGTGGGCACTTGGGTTGTTTCCACATCTTGGTGACTGAACTGCAATAAACAATCTAGCGCAAATGTCCTTATGATAAAATGTTCCATCATCTATTAGGCTGACCCCTAAGAAATTTTGGCTGTTTCCATAGAGATCAAAGGCGCCTCCTAAAAGATCCTGGGAAGGAGCTGGGCCAGAGGCTGTCTTCCTAAAAACAACAGCTTGTGTGGGGACATTCTTGCATGCCCTTCATTCATTGGAGTCTAGTCACCAATTTCTAGACTCTCACCAGATACTGGTAGAAAATACCAGAGGAAGGAGGCACAAAGAACAGGGAGTTGTTGCTCCAGAGAGGAGAACTGTATGACCGGGTCAGGGGAGGAAGGCAGGGAGACGTTATTGCTTCCCTCTTTCTTCCCTTTGAATTTCGGACCATATGACTATATTATCCACTGAAAAAATAAATACAACTAAAAATTATTAGTGTTAGAAAGTAAAGACGATCACAATACGTGGTTGGGGAGGAGAAAAGGACAAAGCTTGTTTTAAAGCTTAACATAAGCTAACTTGTTTATGTTTTAAAAAGGTAAGTATGTCGCCAACAAGGACACAGACTGACATCGTCATGGGCCTCCTGACAGGGTGTGCTGAGGACACGGTGTCACTTCTGCAGCGTCACTGTAGAAAATGCAGAACCTGGATTTGATCAGAAGGAAACATCAGGAAAACCCCGAAGGGCACTCTACCCAACAACTGACCTTGCCCCTTCACAAATGTCAAGGTCAGGAAGAAAAAGCAAGGCCGAGGAACTAAACACACGACAACTAAATGTAATTTCATGTCTTGGCCGGGCGTGGTGGCTCATGCCTGTTGTCCCAGCACTGTGGGAGGCCGAGGCGGGTGGATCACCTGTGCTCAGACGTTTGAGACCAGCATGAGCCAGAGTGAGAGCCAGAGTGAGACCCCGTCTCTACCAAAAATTGCCAGGCATTCTGGCAGGCGCCTGTAATCCCAGCTACTTGGGAGGCTGAGGCTAGAGAATCACTTAAACCCAAGGACCCAGGGGTTGGCGGAGGTTGCTGTGAGCTATGATTCCCCGGTACTCTACTGAAGGACACAAAGTGAGACTCTGTCTCCATAAAAAAAATAAGATAAAATAAAATAAAAGCAAAATAAAAAAATAATTTCATGGTCTAACATTAGCTCCTGGACTAAAACAAACGAACAAAAATCCTCTTCTGGGCATTAGTGAGACAACGGGGGATACATAAGGTCTGTAGACTAGATGACAGTATTATATCAACATTAAATGTCCCTTTTTGTTAATTGTATTATGGTTGTATTAATTAATATCCTTGTTAATAATTAATTTCCTCATTCAGGAAATTAATAAAGTATTAAACAATTTCCTCATTAAGGAAATTCATAATGAAGTATGTAGTCCTTAAGGAGCAACTTACTCACAAATAGTTCAGAGGAAAAATGTTTATGTACGGTATAGACCTACATATAGAGAGAGAGAGAGAGAGCAAGAGGGAGAAGAGGCGAAAAAGACAAAGAAGATGTGGCCAAATGAGCGTCTGAGTAAAGGTCTATGAGAGCTCTTTGTCCTGTTGTTGCAACTTTTCTTTAACTCTGAAATTGCTGCAAAAACAGTAGGAACACGTAAGCCAAAATCTTGTTAGTGCTTATTACTGGATGGTGAGATGATTGTTGCTGCTTAGTTTATTTTTCCTTTTCTTTGATTGTCCTTTCTTTTCTTCCTTTTTTAGTTCCTTTTCTTTCTTTCTTTTTTTTTTT
>NW_003852453.1:8911396-8914801 GCF_000181295.1 Otolemur garnettii
GCAGCCGTCATTGTTGTTTGGCAGGTCTGGGCTGGGGATTCGAACCCGCCACCTTAGGTGTACGTGGCTGGCGCCTTAGCCGATTGAGCTATAGGCGCTGAGCCTTTAGTTCCTTTTCTTTTGAAAAAATAACAAGCATCCAATAATAATCCAAGGGCTAAAGGGGAACCTCTAGTGTAAGTCCCCTGCCCTGGTAGGCAGACTTGCAGCCCCCAGTCCTCTCAGAGGTCACCGCCATAATGGTTCCTTGGAAGATGTTGACAGATGTGGGTATCACTTCATTCTACTTTCTTCTGTACAAATGGCGGCATCCCGACCCACACCAATCTGCACCTGCTGTCCTATTAACCTTATGTCTTCACGTCCTTCCACACTAGACCACGTAGAACCACCTCATATTTTTAGGACCATCTTGAATTCCATTGCATAAACATATCATAACTCATCGAACCCACTTCCATTGTCAAGGACATTCAGGGCTTTTCCAGTCTCTTACAGACAAGACTAGAATGAATGACAGCTAATTCTTTGTGTGCTATATAAAAATAAATGTGCAGAATAATTTCCTCCAATGGAATGGCTTTATGAACATGCGTGTGCCTTTTGCATTTTGAAAGCTATCGTGGTCACCCTTCGGTTTGCCTGTCACCACCCGTGCCTGAGCACACCTGCTTTCCCCCCGCCTCCCCACATGGCATACTTCACCTGTTGGGATCTGCGTCAATCCCACAGAGTTTTTAAATGCTATCTATTTGTACTTTAAATTTGCATTTCTATTATGATAAGTGTAGGCAAACACCTTATCATTTGTATTATTCGTATTTTTCCCCTCTGTCATCTCTTCTTGCACTTATGTGAACAGTCTTCAGTTTTCTACTACTGAGCCAGGCCTCCCAATGGGAGGCTCACAGCATTGCTCCCAGGCTGAGCCCTCTCTGGACTCTTTGGGTGCTGAAAAGGGGAAAACTTGTGCCTTGTGGTTCATTCAGACCAACATGTGTCTCATCGTGCCCAATGGCACACATCCCCTTTCAGGTTAGAAAGCTATAAACCCAAGGGCAAGAACTTACCATAGGTGCTGGGCATGAGACCCAGCCTAGGTCAAGGACAGCCTCCCTGGCTCACGGTGGGCCTGTCCTGGGACTTTGCAGCCTGTCTGCCAGCCCATCGCTGAGAAACAGAACTTCTTAGTAACTCTGAGTTTGTTTTCTCTCCACGTCTTTAAAAGTTTCAGTGGGAACAGAATGCTTCGTCCAACAGGAGTCCTTGAAAGGCTCTTTTATGCTATTGTCTGTTCCAGAAACCAGCTGAATGTTCTCTGAAAGGAAAAAGACTGGGACAAAAGTTGGCATCTTAAGAACCCTGGAGGTCAGGCCCTCATTAATCAGCCCCCAGCATTCTCCCCTCATTAGTATGCAAACACACGCGGAGCCCAGCTCCAGCGCCTCCCCAACCCAGCTCCGAGCAGATGTTGATTTTAGCAGTGAGATTTCTTTTTTTACTTTCAACATCTACAGAGAGAGCTTCACAGACAGAGATTTTTCTACGTGGAGACGCGGCTGAGTCAGGTCATTTCCAGGGCATCCACCATTATCGTGGCCATCTCTGAATTGTGCACAGAGCCTGGGGCCTTGGAACCAGGTAGACTCAGGATCAAATCCTCACTCTGCCCCTTCCTGGCTGAGTGACCTTGGGAGATGACTTCTTTGAGCCAGTTGTTCTCATCCCAAATACAGACTTAAAATAGAACCTACTTTTCTTTTTTTTTTTTTTTTGAGACAGAGCCTCAAGCTATCCCCCTGGGTAGAGGGCCATGGCATCACGCTCACAGCAACCTCCCACTCCTGGGCTCAAGCGAGTCTCCTGCCTCCACCTCCCAAGTAGCTGGGACTACAGACGCCCGCCACAACGCCCGGCTATTTTTTGGCTGCAGCCATCATTGTTGTTTGGCAGGCCCGGGGGATTTGAACCCGCCACCTTAGGTGTATGTGGCTGGCACCTTAGCCGCTTGAGCCACAGGCGCTGAGCCAGAACCTACTTTTCAAGTGAGGTGCTGGTGTCTTGGAATGCAGAAAAGGTGCAGAAAGATTTGGTGATCAGAGAGGAGCAGAATTAGAAGTTATTTGTTTGCCCTACTTTCCTCTAAGCCAGGCGATGAAACCAAGGAAATAACCACTGAACATTGACGAAATGCAATCATATCCTAGCATTTGCTGTGGGGTTGAAACTCAGAAACTTTTTAATTACCCTAGTACCCTCAAGTTTAACAAAAAAATCCCTGCCTTGGGGCGGCACCTGTGACTCAAAGGAGTAAGGCACCGGCCCCATATGCCGGAGGTGGTGGGTTCAAACCCAGCCCTGGCCAAAAAAAAAAAGAAACCCTGCCCTGGCACCCAAGGCCCTGTGTGATTTAGCTCCTATATACCTCCCAACTTAGTCCTGGGCTCCAGGGCTGTGCCAGTGTGGACAGATGAGTCAAGTCTGGGATTCCTTAAGCTCCCTCACTACCCCCCTTCCCAGCCTCTGATCCTGGAAGCTCCCTCCACCTGGAATATTTTCCCTTCCTCACACCCAGGAGAACTCCTGTTCAACTTCAGATTTCAGTTTAAGTTGAGCTTAACTTTGCCCGGAGCTGAAAAGCAGGTGTGAGGAGCTGCACAGGAGAACTGTGGAGCTGGGGAAGATGACGGGCAGGTTTGAGGACGTCGTGTACCAGGCAATGGAGGAAGCTCAGAAACAAAAAGAGCTTGCCCAGGCTGAAATCCAGAAGGTTCTAAAAGAAAAAGAACAACTTATTGCAGATCTGAACTCCACGGACAAGTCCTTCTCCGACCTCTCCAAGTGGTTTGAGAAGCAGAAGGAGGTGACCGAAGGCTACGGCAAGAACAGTCACTGAGAAGGTGCGCTGAGGAATACTGGGTGAGGACTGACAAGGAGGGCCAGAGGTACCAAGCCTGAGGGCCCAAGCAGAAGAGAAGCTTACGCTGGCAAATGAGGAGATTGCCCAGGTCCAGAGCAAGGCCGAAGCAGAAGCGTTGGCCTTGCAGGAGAGTCTGAGGAAGGAGCAGAGGAGGAGCCACTCTCTAGAGAAGACGGTGGAGCAGAAGCCTAAAGAAAATGACGAGCTGACCAGGATCCGTGATGACCTCCTCTCCAAGGTGGAGAAGGTCTGACCAGAAGCCGCTGACCAGCTGCCACCCTCCCTCCTGTCTGTCTCAGTTTTTATGTTCGTTCTACCCTCTTAACTTCTCAACTTTTTTAAAAACTAGATTGCATTTTAAAAGATTAAATAAAGTTTCTCTTATGTTCAGAAAAAAAAAGCCTGGATGGGTTGTTCACCCCAGTGGCTCCTGGGAGCCCCTGCAAGTTCCATTTAACACACACTGGAATGTAATTTCTGATTTT
>NW_003852453.1:8915189-8915792 GCF_000181295.1 Otolemur garnettii
CTGAGTGAGGAAGGAAAGGACAGGCTGCTGGGGAAGAGAAGGATGTATTGGGGTGCTCCGGGGTTCCCACAGCAGAGAGCAGACACTTGTTCATGTTCTCTTTGGGTTGGGTCCCCTGGAAATGGGATGAGATGGAGCACATCAGGCGGTGTCACTCTAATGAACAAGCCGTCTGAAATCTCCTTTTGAGCTTTTCTGGGTATTTAGCTCTTCTGCTTTGGGAAACTTCAAAGTCATTTTTAAATCCTAATTACTCCTCGCTGTAGCCCTAGGCAGCTGCCAAACTTGGCCTTAACATTCCTAGTGCAAATTAGAAAACTGAGCCCCATGGTTAAAAGCTTGCCTGGGGCCCTGAAGAGATACTCAATTTGAAAGCCCCCCCTGTGCCTCAGGAAACCACCACGTGGAACAAGAGCTGAGAATACTTTGGGCCTCAGTGTCTTCACATGATTGGAAGACATGCCCCCCGCTGCAATGCCTTGATTCTCTACTGTGGATTTATCCAGCTCAGGGGCTACAAAGAGGCAGCTCTCAGGCCATCAAACACATGTTACAAGGATCTCAGTGGAGTTTTCTTATTAGAGATTTTATATAAAAATCTAT
>NW_003852453.1:8916503-8920668 GCF_000181295.1 Otolemur garnettii
TATCAAATCACGTGCAGAGTTTACAGAAGCAGAAGCAAGCAGCAAATGTTAGTTTCAAGGACCCAGGAAGCTAAGTTTTACAAATTCTTAAGGGCTAGGTTACCACGAGGAGGACCTTACAGGTGTATCCTTGGGCTTCTCTGAGAAACCTTTGTTTTTAGACTTTACTTTTCCCAGGTACCCTCCCTCATGAAGATTAGGAGGGAAAGGTCTTGCTGGGTTTCACTGATTGCTACATCTGCATCCCAGAACCTGGCACTTCTTACAAACTCGGGAAACACATGTGGGGTGAGAGCATAAGTGAAGCCATGAGAGGGCCTTCACCAGGATCCTGGGCATCCCTTCAAGGACAAGTGGCCAGTCGCTCCTGTCCTCTGTGGGAGGTGAAAGGATGCCACTTTCACAGCCTCCCTGTAGGATTCCCTTGGGCCCCTGTTTGCAGGCACATGTGTCTCCCTTCTTGCAGAAGCCCTGGAACCAAAGGTGGGTAAAAACACTTAGGGCCATTTGTCTTCAAACATGACCACATTTTTCAGGCAACTGAAGATGACTACAGTGACCAAAAAATGGCGAGATGACAGAGTTATGACATGAGATCTCATCCACAGGGAGAAAAGAAGGCTCGACTTGAATTAAATCTATAAACTCTCAAAGTAGATGCAGAAGGAAAGATGCTGGTCACCCAACCTCCACTATTCAAAGGAGAGGTCTTCCTTGAAGTTTAAGAGTTCAAAGCAAAGAAGAACCCTCTCCAACCTACTTCACTCGGGAGGATCTTGTAAAGTGTCATACCTCGAGAGGTAGGATGAGCCAAGACTGAAAACAGAAGATGCCTAGGTGACAGATCTGAGGCTGGTAACAGAAAATAGATTAAGGCCCCACTTATAACAATATTTGAGCAATTGGTTTAATGAAGAAGTGATGGTATGAAAGAAATATGAAAGAAAATACCATTCCTCCCCCTCAAGTGCCCACCAGACCCTGGTCAAAGCAAGACTACTGAGATAAATGGATTCCAGTGATCCTTTATTTGATGCTTCTGGCATCTCCAAGCTGTATTTGACTTATGTTGAAAAGGCTCATCTTCCAGGATGGGAAAGGGAGTCAGCCACTGGGTAAAGTATAGGGAGAGGATGTGGAAGAAAATGTTCAAGATTACCATTTTGTACCCAATGAATGAAGAGGGGTCTTCTAAAAGGAACAGAGAGATGAGTGGGCGCGGCCAGGGTGTGGTCAAGAATCTGCTTCTGAAGCTACAGCTCGTTGTCATTGACTCCCCCCAGCTTCCCCTGGCCTCCTGGAGCAGCTCTCTCTTCTACACTGTCCCCACCCAAGTAAAACAAGAGTTAGCCAGCGTCCAAATGTGGGACATGTGGGTAAAAGCTGGAGGTGGTGGGGAGGGCTGCGTGTGAGAAGGACTCTTGTAAAGACTACTGCTTCTCAAAAAGGAATGAGCTCCCCGTCACTGGAGGAGTACAAATGAGACCCTGGAAACCATTCTCAGGCCTCCTGTAGATGAGACTCTACCATCAGGCACAGTCTCCATAAAGTGATAACCAAAGACCTAGATGAATTTTAAGAGACTCTGCACTCCTGAAGCTTTAGGTTTCCAAGGCAGAGTTCACAGAACAGGGCCCCATGGGCTATTCTGGCCTCTGGATGCATTTGTTCACGAGGAAAGTGTTAAAAAATATTAAACCACTTTGATTAATGTTTAAAAATTGGAATATTATACATACACAAATGCAGATTTTAAATTTCCCTATAAAATTGGAATAACTGACCAAGTTGGGCCCTTATTCCCAAGTCCCAACATTCAATTGCAGCTCAGACAGTTTGCCATGGTTTCTCCCACTCTCTCTAATCAGCCTACTTCATGCCAACCTGTTACCTGCCTAGCCCCTCAATGCACTTACATTTAAGACCTTTGCTCAAAGTTTCCCCAGAAATCACCAGCTGGGGAGATTGTTGACTCCAAAGTGATTCCCGAATTAAGACAGGGACCATCTGCTCCGGCTGAGCTAAGGACTGATGGGCCCCCAGGTCCATACTTTCCCCAGCCCCCTGCCTCCCACCCTGCTGACATCTAGCTGTCCTGTAATGACAGGATAGGAGCCAAGGACTTCAAAGCCAAACAAGATCTAAATTTAGTTGGCACTAATCCTCTTTGGCCTCGACCTGTTTTCTTCTGCTAGGCAGAGCTTCTCCTTGCCTCTGCTCACTTCGTATTAAAATTAACAAGCGTTGCAGGCAGGCATCAAAGGCCGAGTTGTGCCTTTAATATTCTAGGCAGGCTCAGGCTGTGCTCACAGCCCCTCCCCCTCTCCTTTTCCAACCGACCTGGGGAAAGTGGTTTGGCTGGGAGAACCAGAATCAGAACGTTGGCCATTTCGGCTGTTTGATATCTGCACCAAGGAAAATTCCAGAGCCAGCAGAATATCCCCACAGCAATTTTCTTCAAAGTGCCCTGCGAATAATGGCCAATTATCCTTAAGAAGCACCCTTAGAGGGGTATGTTATTATCCCCATTTTATTGGCAGGAAAACTGGGGTCAAGTGGCTTGCCTAAGGCCACAAAGAGAGACAGAATCAAAGCAGCAACAGCATAAATCTCCATCCACCTGGGACTTGCTCAGTCCTGTATCTGGCCCAGGAATTCTAGCACACCCAGGCCTTTCCGGCCAGCCAGGGTTGTGGTGGCCATCCTTCCCCCTTCTCACTCTGGGCTTCCCAGATCCCTTCTGCATAAAGAAATCAAGGTCAGTAGCCCCGCAGTCTCTGAGAGGGTCACTGACCTCTTTACAACACAGGAAATGAATGCTGTGGATAATTAGTGCCCTTACTTCAACCTTCAAACTATGGTCTTTGTTTTTTTCTCCCTAACAGTAATTGGTGATGATCTGATTATTATATGTCCAGAGAACTATGTATTCATACTGAAGAAATCAGTAAACACCCAGTGCACTACAGTCTGGGCTATTTGTGAAATCCCCACCCCAGTTGGTAGGTATGGGGTCTGTGGCTTGAGTTTTCAGCCGTCCACAGAACTCTGGGGCCCTGGGGTTTCTGAACTGGGGGGAATGTTGGAAATCTGGCAAGCCCACTGTGGGGTGAGCTCACCACAAGGTCTGTAGGGCCTGAGCCTCTGAATCCACTGTCACTTCTTTGGAGAAAAGCATGGCCAAAAAGTGCCTGGGAATAAATAACAGTCAGTGAGGTCTGTCAAAAGTGCCTTTGATCCCAAAGCCTCAGAAATAAACTGATTTGGAGGGGACACTGTTGTCTCTCTGGAAATTTTAGGGACAGATGTCTTCCAAACAGTTGTCTTTCTACTGATACCAGGAGCAGAGTTGGGAGGGGCCTGAGCAGTCATCCAGCAATGAGCTTGTTGTTTCAGGGAAACTGAGGCCAAGGACAGGGATGAGTAAGAGATACCAATGAGGGAGTTTAGAAGTTCAGATGCCCTGGGTACCTGGCTGGTGAACACATGAGAAAAGAGAAAAGAAGAAATAAGAGAAGAATGAGAGGTGGGAAAGGAGGAAGGTGATAAAAGGAGGAGATAACAGGAAGAAGGAGGAAAAGAGGAAGGGGTGGAGAGTGAGAAGAGACAGACTCTCTCCATGACACACATGAGCGAACTCTCCAAACCACCCAGTACAGGGGCCTGGGATGCTTTGCTGAGGGTTTCTTCTCTGCATCACACCATAAAACCTTCTTTGTACCCCTAGGTGAGGCGTGTAGCACTGTGTGAGGTCCTCAGCAAAGGTTCTACAAATGGTCGCCTAAGAGGTTTCAAAGACACCTGGAGGTGTTCCTCCTCAACTCCTCACTTTACTCAGCTGATTGACAGTGGGGATGGAATGACAGAGAGAGCACCCTCCTTGTGGGGCCTCAGGTTCCCAATCTGCAAACAAGAATTGGGAAAGGGTTGGACCATGTTACTGTTTTCAGAGCCCTGGCATTCTAGAATTATGTTAATTCCAACAGTTATTCTGCTTCCTTCATTCTTCTTCAGGTATTCAGGAGAGGCATTAAAGAGCAAGCCCAGAACGCCTTGCTATAGATACATCACAACTGGGAGGAAGGGGTTCTATGGATTCATCACAACTGGGAGGAAGGGGGTCTATGGATCATAGCAACTGGGAGGAAGGGGGTCTATGGATCAT
>NW_003852453.1:8921055-8923708 GCF_000181295.1 Otolemur garnettii
CAACTGGGAGGAAGGGGTTCTATGGATTCATCACAACTGGGAGGAAGGGGTTCTATGGATTCATCACAACTGGGAGGAAGGGGTTCTATGGATGCATGACAACTGGGAGGAAGGGGTTCTATGGATGCATGACAACTGGGAGGAAGGGGTTCTATGGATGCATGACAACTGGGAGGAAGGGGTTCTATGGATTCATCACAACTGGGAGGAAGGGGCTCTATGGATCATCGTAACTGGGAGGAAGGGGTTCTATGGATCATCGCAACTGGGAGAAAAGGGTTCTAAATAAAAGGGAGATGAAGTGCTGGAGCCTAACTCAGACTGTGCCCAAGTCAGCAAGACCATTGCCCTGTGGGTACTGACCCAAGGTGCCACCTGCACTCCCCAGCCCACCTTGCACAACCTTCTGGGGATACACCAGCTTATTCATCTTCTTCATCTCCCAAGATCATTTTTGAGCCTCTTCAACTGGGAAGTCATTAAAAACCAGGAATATGGGAAAACAAAGACAGGCAGGATGTCCGGGAATATGGTGTACAACTGTTCCCAGAGTGGGATTAGCGCTACATCCGAAATTTCTGACAATACCAAGTGTTGACAGGACATGGAGAAATGGGTACCTGAGTACATTGCTCACGGGAGTGTCAACCTTGGCCGTGAGCAATGTGGGAACATCTAGTAAAGCAGAATAAGCATGTTCCCCTCAAACCAGCAAGTCTGCTCCTAGGCATACCCCTAGGGAAGCCGTGGCATATTTCACATAAGAAACACCTGTATGCGGCTATTCATCATCAAATAAGTTCATCAGAATGAAGAAGTGAAAGCATCCAAATGCCCATTAACAGGGAAAAGAACAAGCCGTGAAGCTGTCACACAACAGAGTAACATAGTTAAGAATCATAGATAAATGTTTAAACGCTGAGCAAAAACAAAAACCAGACAGTAAAAAGCTACAATGACATCATTTTATATAAGGTTTATAAACCTGTAAGACAAGGCTATGTAATTTTTATATGTAGTAAAAGTAGATAACCATGCATGGTCAGGAGACTGCATAGGTCATAAAAAAAAATAAAAAAGAACAGAAAACTATTCATGGGCATGATAAACTGGTAACTCATGAAATTGGTTTGAGGGTAGAGAGATAAGATCAGGAGATTAGACACAGAGTTACCACTCTCTTTGTTAAAAAAAAATTAAAATGAGTAGAACTTAATATTCATATTTGATCACCTTGGAAGGTTCCATATTTAATTCTCAGTCCTGATCTGTTTTAAAAATAGTTGAGAATTTTAAAATAATTAATTTAAGAAAAAGAAGAGAAAACATGGAAAAGCACGGGGCCACGAGCTCGGTTCACTGGGACGGCAAGTGCCCATCTGTTGTAATTCCTTGTCCTATCTTGGGCAGGTCCACAGGGCAGGGCGCAGAGTCAACAATTTTCTGAGTGGTTCTAGCTCAATGCTATCTATCTACCTCGCCCTGATAAAAGCATCATGTGTGGGAAGGGAGAAGGGTGAGATGCGCAGGATAAAACAGGCTCTTTGAGGAGTTGCTTGTTCGAATAGGGAGAACGGGAGACAGATGGGACCCAGCAGCCTCCTTGCGGCAGCCCCTAGAATCCTCCTTCATGAACCCCTGGGCTCTAAGCATGCGCAATTTGAAAACGCCTAGTGGAGCCCCCACAGTCCCTGAGGAAGCCAGATGACCTGGGCTGAGAGAAATGAGGGACCAAGACTAGGATGAGGCAAGGGAGGGACCTACGGAGGAGCTCACCCTCGGGCAGCTCAAGTGCTGCCTTCACAAAAACCCTGCTCGCTTTCTCCTTGGCTTTCTCCCTTTTCTTTCCTGCCGTTTTTTCTTCCTTTTTTTGAAACAGTCTCTATTGCTCAAGCTAGAGTGCAGTGGTTTTGTCATAGCTCACTACAACCTCAAACTCCTGGACTCAAAGGATTCTCCTTGCCTCAACGTCCCAAGTAGCTGGGACTACAAGCACATGCCACCACACGGGGCTAAGTTTTCTATTTTTGGAGATCAGTTCTCACTCTTGCTCAGGTTAGTCTGGAACTCCTGACTCCAGGTGATCCTCCCACCTCGCCTCCCATAGTGCTAGGTGTTAAGCCACAGCCATGCCAGCCTATTCTCTCTTTTTCTGAGCGGTATGGATGTGCTTTTCACCCCGCCTGGAAAGCAAGCTCCTAAATACTAAAGCTCTGTGCCTGGTTCACTTACCCCTTCCCAAGCGCAAACCCAAAGCCTGGCACACGGTAGGCCCTGAGTATTGTGCTGAATGATTAATTAAAGAAGGATAGAAGAAAAAACAAGGAAACAGAGAAGAGAGAACAAAGAAAAGAGAAGGCAGCGGAAGGAAGGAAGGAAGGGCAGACAGGGAACCTCATTCCCTCTTTCCAAAGCCCTCATCTGGGCTACCAGCCAACTTGGCCCAATCACTTTGCTGCTGGGGGCAATGAGTGTGGGTAATTGTCAGCTTTGGCCTTACTCATCCTTCCTGGGGGCCGTGTGCAAAGCAGAGGGTTTCGCTTGCCCGGTGGGTACTAAATTATGGATGTGGAGCTGAGTCCTGTGTAATTAAACAGCAGCCGCAAGCCCCGGAGAGTCTGTGAAGCTTGCCAAGCGCATGGGTGGTTTGGGC
>NW_003852453.1:8923835-8924095 GCF_000181295.1 Otolemur garnettii
CAGTGCTGGGATCCACCTCCCCGGAGGCTGGTTCCATACCTGGCTGTAGGGTTCTCTTCCCAGGGCTCTACGAATGGAATTGGGGGCCAGAAAAACAGAATTGTGTGTGTGTTTGTGTGCGTGTGTGTATTTTGGTTGGAGGGAGAGGTTTTGTTAGAACTACTCTGAGCAATCAATAGGAGGAAGACTGGAAGAGAGACCTGCAATAGAAGTCTAAGTTAGGAGCTACCAGCACATAGATGGTGTTTAAAGCCATGATT
>NW_003852453.1:8924349-8925921 GCF_000181295.1 Otolemur garnettii
GCCATGATTCTTTTAAATTTTATTTCTTAAATAAGAAATTCTTTTTATTTCTTAAATAAGAGTTGAAGAAAATAGGATATGTTGACATCTGTTAACATAGCTCAGCCTCTCTGGTTTGTTTAGCTTTCTCGGTCTCTGGGTCTCTGCTTCTGTCTTTGACTCTCTCTGTCTCTCACACATCTGCACGCACACACACAAATGCAGATACAGACACAGGCGCACAAAGTCACAAATGAGATCACTCACAGACACACTCACACATGGCCAACCACAAACGTACACACAGAGAGACAAAGATCCAAACAGAGATGCACTCAGTGCTCACAGGTGACATAGAAACACCCACAGACGTCCCCCAGGACGCTCCCCCACCCCCGCACACAGTTCCAGAGCCTGGAACAAATCTCTAGGAAGAAAATATATTTAAAGATGATGTGAGCCTGAGTGTGGTGGCTCAGGCCTGCACTCTGGGAGGCAAGGCAGGTGGATTGCTTGAGCTCAGGAGTTTGAGACCAGCCTGAGCAAGACACCAGCCTGACCCCATCTCTACTTAAAATAGAAAGAAAAAAAAAAAACTTAGTTGGACATTATGTCAGGTACCTGTAGTCCTAGCTACTACGGAAGTCGAGACAAGAGGATCTCTTGAGCCCAGGAGTTTGAGGTTGCTGTGAGCTGTGATGCCATAGCACTCTACCCAGGTGACAGAGTGAGATTCTGTCTGAAAAAGATAAAATAAATAAATAAATACGATGTGAAGGACCTTATAGCCTATGAAATCTGCCAAACCTCTTCCTGACGATAAAAGTCTTTTAAATGCCCTCCACACAGTCATCAGAACTTGGATCACAAAGAGGGAAGCACCTCCCGACAGGGGGGCAGTAAACAGTGTCTGGAGGGGGTGGGGTGGGTGCTGCTGCCTGTGCTCCTCTCAGCCAGCCTGCTCCCCAAAGTGCAACCTGCCAGGATTTGGGACTCTCTGCAACATGATGCTCCAGGACTGGCCATGGACAGATTTGAGACTAAGATGTTTGTTTTTCACGTTCTTCACGGCTTGCTGCTTCTCCTTGGAGCTTTCTACACGAGTATCTTGGATCCTACTCTTCCATTCATTATCAATTCCCCTTTAAAGACAACACACTGATTTTGGAGACATGACAAACCTTGTCAGAAGCATTGGGGCTGAGCTCCAGGCACATATGACTCCGTATCAGGCTGCCTCCACACCACTCCACTCCACTGTAAACATGAAATCCTAATTAGTGCTATGATTCCTCGAGTGCTTTGTGTGGTAAATGTCTGAGCTTAATTTTTTCTTAAATTTTGCAGCTCCCTGAGAGAATGGGTTCACAGAGATGAGGGAGCTTGTCTGAGGTTGTACAGCAGACAGATGAAGGAGCCAGGATGGGAATCCAGGTTGAAGGACTGTAGCCCTTGGTCTTTACCACGCTCTCTCTTGCTAGAGTGTAAAAGGCTGATACAATCAATAGGAGGAAGACTGGAAGAGAGACCTGCAATAGAAGTCTAAGTTAGGAGCTACCAGCACATAGATGGTGTTTAAAGCCATGATTCTTT
>NW_003852453.1:8926003-8927996 GCF_000181295.1 Otolemur garnettii
GCCATGATTCTTTTAAATTTTATTTCTTAAATAAGAAATTCTTTTTATTTCTTAAATAAGAGTTGAAGAAAATAGGATATGTTGACATCTGTTAATTATTGGCAGTAGATATGGTGATGTTTGGAATATTATTCTTTGTACTTTTTTTTTTTGGAAAAAAAGTCTCATTCTGTCACCTTGGGTAGAGTGCCCTGGCGTCATAGTTCACAGCAACCCCAAACTCTGGGGCTCAAGAGATCCTCATACCGCATCCTCCTGAGTAGCTGAGAGTACAGGTGTGCACCACCATGCCCAGATAGTTTTTCTATTTTAAGTAGAGATGGGGTCTCTCTCTTGTTCAGGCTGGTCTTGAACTCCCGAGCCAAGCAATCTATCCAACTTCACCTCCCAGAGTGCTGGGATTACAGGCATGAGCCACTGCACCCAGCCTTTGTACTATTAATTTTCTCTTTGTACTTTTTAGCATGTTTGAACTTTTTCTAATAAAAAATTAATTAATTAATAGTTTATAAAACCACAGAGGCTTTAAACTCCTGGACAATTCCATCACGAGTGCTTCAGTTCTAAAGTGTGAGTGCCAGCAACAAGTTGAGAAGCCAAGTTCAAATCTCCCTGCCACTATCCGAAGCTCAGTGACCGGGGGTTGGCCCCGACTTTTCAGGGTTCTTTCAGGGCTGATCATCTAGGATTCAAGCTGGTGCCCCACAGGGCTCCTGTCTGCTCTGATTTTTCTCACCACGTCTCATCCTAGTCTTACACGTAAGAAATACCCTCATCAGAGGTGAAAGGTCAACTTTGCCTTCAAACAGGTTGAAACTGCAGCAAGCTAGGAGAATGAGAAAGGACGGTGCGGCCACAGTCTTCAGGCCCTCAGGCCCTGGGACGCCAATGAACTAGGCTGGGCTGAAAAGCTGGGAGCACAGAGACTAGAGCTCCGCCATCCTCACTGCTGGCACATGCATCCTGCTTAGGACTTTGGGACCAGCTTGGGAGTGGGGGGTTTGTGTGTGAACCTGAAATATTTACAAACAGGTGAGTGGCAGAACCAAGCTGCCAGGTTGCACTAGGCACAGATGATGATAATGATAATAATACTGAGAATGATGATGATGGGCTGGATTTTGAAGTCACTGCTTACTGTACAATCTCTCATTGAACTTCATGACAGTGGGGCTGCGGGGTTGTCATTTATATAAGCTAGCTTTTGCGCGTGAGGAAACTGAGGCTCTGAGAGGTCAAACAACTTGCCCCCAAATCATTGCAGCAAAGGAGCAGAGCTGGGATTGGGACCCAAGCAGGGCCTGTGACTCCAGGCCTCAAACTCCTGACTGTTCTTAGTGAGCCACAAGGTCCTCTGAATCTCTGGGACAAGACCCAAAGCAGACAGCCTGGATTTGACTCTGTTAATTGAACCAATTATCTATCATTAGCCCATAAATGTTTATTGAGGACCTACTGTGTAACAGCTCCCAGTGTGCCTGGCCAGGGAAATGCGGAGATTAATAAACCATAGCCCTGGTCTTGAGAGGCTTGTGGTTAAGAGAAGCCAGTTTATAAACCAGCATATAAAACCAATGGGTCTGGGCTGCTCCTGGGGAGATGTGTATAGTAAGAGGGTCGCTGTTTGGGAAAGAGTGGTGATCCCAGAAGGAAAACACAGACCAGCGAGTGAGTCAGGGCAGACTCACCATCATCATCTGTGCCTAATGCAACCTGGCAGCTTTCTCTGCCATCCTTGCAGGATGAAGTCCCCCAGCCCCAGGCCATGAGTTGCAGAAACTTCTTTCTGGCAGAAACGGCTGGATACAAGAGCAGCGTGTGTGTAGCTTTTACCTTTACCGGAAGGGGAGAAGACAAAAACCCTGTTGTTTTATAATTCGTGACAGGTGGTGTTTTAAATGCTCCTTTGGGACAGTTTCATTGTTCAAAGAAAACTATTGGAATTTACTTACGCGTGAAGTAGAGGCCATAACTGGAGAAGGAAATATTTAGG
>NW_003852453.1:8928438-8932149 GCF_000181295.1 Otolemur garnettii
CCCCCCCCCACCCGGGAGAGGGTCCAGAGCTTTCATCAGATTTTCAAACCTTGAATCACCCAAGAAGGTTAAGGAAATAGAATTTTTTTAAGCTTGGATGTAAGCCGTGCCTGGCTGTCATTGCATGTTCTTGGGCTGGCATGTGTGTTCTTGTTCCTGCGACCATGCAGAGGTCAGGAGCTGAGACCCAGAGACACTGACAAGGGCCAGACGGGCCCATGGGTGCCCTCTCCCAGGTGGTGGAGGCAGGACCTGGGCACAGTTCAACGTGGACTAGACTGCCCCAAAGCATGGTTGTTTCAATTCACACAGCCAGAAATTGGGAAATGTTTTCACGTTAGGGGACTGGGCTTTGATATTACCATTCAAGTGGGACGGCACAGGTAGGGAGGAAGGAGGAGAGATGGCCTAGATAAGGGGGAAGGCAAATGCCTTCCTCTCTCTGGGCTCACTTAGATGCATGAGACCCTCTAGCAGGGTGTCCAACCTGCTTTTTTGCTATTGCACATTGGAAGAATAAGAGTTGTCTTGGGCCACACTTTAAATACACAAATGCTAATGAAAACTAATGAGCAAAAAGAAGTCCATGTGTACTTTCATGATATCCGACATCAGAGATAAGCAAAAAAAGTCCTCACAAAATCAGCCTGTGGCTGGACACTCCTTAGTTAGGTGTTAAAACCTGCCAGAGGGCAGCCTAAGAGGTGGGAGGAAGATGCCCTGCCCCAAGAGATGGACTGGGACTGGGCTGGGTGCAGGCCCAGAAAGATGGATCTAGCCTCTGTACCCACAGAGCAGAAACCCTATGGCTTTCCTGGGCTGAGATGGCCTCCTGACCTTCTGAACCACCAACTCTCTTTTTACTCACCATTGGCTCCCCAGTGCCCAACAGAGAGCCTGGCCCTTGGAAAGTGATGAATGAATTAATATCCCCTACTAGGCCGTGAATGCCTTTAGGGCAGGGACAGCATTTGGATCTCTACAGCATTACCACTCCGTATCCCCTAGCCCCTTGCCTGCCACAGGCCCATCTGAAACCAAGGGAGCTGATGGTTTCAAGTTCTCAGCTCAAAACCCACGGATCAGCCTGAGGGGCAAAGTGGTCTTTACGCATGGATGATAGAGACCCCACTAGGAACTGGAGGAACTATCCCGCTGGCCATGGCCAAGCCTGTTTTGGTTGGTTTTTTGTCTTTCTGAATAGTGACAGCGTTTTCAGCAGAGGTCCTCAGCAGAGCTACAGGCGGAGACACGGGCATTTGTCCTCTCTGCGTTTACTCGTTCACTCATCTGCTCACACACCTACTCTCTCACTCACGTCTTCAGTCACTCGACTACTGTACTCATCTGATTCATTCATTTGTTCATTCATTCAACACCCACTGAACATCGTGCAAAATAAAAAGAGACCGCTGAGGAGGTATAGAGATGCTTCAGACACAGGCCTCTTCCCCAGGAGCTCGCAGACTGGGTGAAGGAGGTAAGAGCCACAGACACAGATAATTATACAGCAGAGCAGGAAGTAGTAAATGTTGTGAGAAATGTACAAACGCATCACCAAGGGGGCACGAAGGGATCGATTTCTTCCAGCTGAGAGAAGGAGAGATCAGAGGCAGCTTCCTGCAGGAAGCAGGAGTGGGTGAGGATAGCGGCTTGTAGGGAAAACTTGAAGCTGCTTAATCCACAGGGCATTTTATGTAAGTCAGCTGCATGTACCAAAGAATGGGGTTATCATGGAGATGGGAGAGTAGTTAAACCTCCCCCAGTCCTCTCTTACATCTACCACTCCACGTGTGACCTGGAAGGACAGGTTGAGAGCTTCAGCCAGGCACAATCCCCTGAGTCTCTGCCTTTGCACTATGGGAAGGGATACAGCCAGTGGGGTTCTGACAGGGGCAGGGGGAACTTATAAAGCCTGGAGCCTCCTGCGATGATAATGGCTTTTACAGTCACCCAAGGGAGAGAGAAAGAGCCAGAAAGGGTACAACCCCTATGATGGAGGGAACAAAAATGGCAGATTATAGCAGACACAGAACTTGGAGACCGATGGATGGAGCTTCCCGTCTGAGCATCTGAGCCTGAGCCTGGTTCCCTGACACCTTGGCACGGGGGTGGGTGGAGCTGGTGCAGTGACCTGCACCCCTAAAAGCTCCCTAAAGAGCTTTTGAAGAGCTCCCTAAAAGCCTGTACTGCTTGGCCTGTCTGCTCTCCCCAACCCCCAGCCCACAGCGTCTGGCTGAGCCGTGTGCAGGGCGTCTGGCCCCAGGGAGAGGTGGGGTGAGCCGCAGTCTATACCTACATGCTATAAATAGCGAGCCTCCAGTGGCTGCTCACTCAGACTCCCTTCCCCAGCTGTGATAGCACCAAGCCTGTCGGACAACTGGACCATGGACCCTGGAGATTGTACCTGCATGTCTGGTAAGCAGGAAGGACCGTGCTGGGGTCCTGGAATCTTGTACCAGCTTCCTACAGGAGCCTGAAGGACTCTGATTAACACTTCTCTTTGTTCCCATTAGGAGTTACCAATGGCATCCATCCCAGACTGGCAACCTATGGGGAAGCTCTAACTCTCTACTGTTTCCCAACCTGATTTTCTAGAATTGATATTCTGGATCAGGCAATAGCCGAGAGGGACCTAAAAACCTTGGTCCTTCTAGCTGCTGGCCCCTAGGGGCAGCCACCCAACTGGGGAGAAGCACCCTGGCTTAGACCCTAGTTTGGGTCTATTGGTGCCATTCACTCACCGACACTTCTTATTTCTGGTCCTCAGTTTCCTCATCTGTAAACTGGAGTCACTCATTTCCAATAGCTCACATTCCAGGGCTGCTGTGAAAGTGCTAAAATCATTAAGCACATCATTATAGACATCACAGAAGTTGTTTCTAAATTGTGTGGACTCTTCAGTCTCAAACCACTCAATTCCACGGAAGCATATTGGCCAAAAGAGAGAAGAAATCAGGGTTTGAAGCCATCTTGGGCTTTTCAGCCTTGGAAAATGGCATCAAGAAGTCTCACAAGCCTTACTTGTCCTTAACAGGAAATGTTTGTACCAAAAATTTGCAAAAGAGACAAGAGCTTTCAGTATTTTTAAATTCAAAATGATAGACGAAGTGATTTATGTTTTCAAGTGTGAATGGGGGGGTTCTTGTTGTTGTTGTTTGTTTTCTGAGACAGTTTTACTCTGTCACCCTGGGCATAGTGCCCTGGCGTCAGCTTAGTTCACAACCACCTCAAACTCTTGCCTCAGCCTCCAGAGTAGCTGGGACTATAGGTGCCTACCATAATGCCGGCTAGTTTTTCTGTTTTTAGTAGGGACAGGGGTCTGGCTCTCTCACTCAGGTGCTCTCAAACTCTTGAGCTCAGGCAATCCACCCCCCTCAGCCTCCCAGAGTGCTGGGATTATTGGTGTGAGCCACTTCCGGCCCATGTGGATGGCTTTTATGATACAAGAATAACATGTGGCTCTTGCTTTGGGCTTGCCTGGCTGTCCTGGTGTTTCTTCTGCTCCTTCATGGTTTCTGTCTTGCCTTGAGAAGGTGAGGAGGACATGAAGGGCCTGGACAGTTCCCAGAGGAATCTTAGGGTTGGTAAATGTGGCCCAGTCTACTGGTTCTCAAACCTCATTGCATGTCAGAATCATCAGGATTGCTTTTTGAAAAAACCTGATTTCCTTTCCCCACCCAGACTTATAAATCAGAGTATCTCCAGGGT
>NW_003852453.1:8932536-8934739 GCF_000181295.1 Otolemur garnettii
GGGAGCTGGAGGCCTGATCCCCATCCTTAATCTTCAGCCATGGCGGGATTGAGGGGACTCTGATGCCTTTTACCTGTTTGGGAGAGATCTGAAATTAAGGCCAAGCAAAGATCTTCCCTGGGCCACAGCCCACACGGGGTTGAGAGCATCCACGGGGTTTAGGGCAGGAAGGGGACTGAGGGGCAATTCTGTCCTACTCAGTGGCGACAGGGACAGAGGGGCCATGAGCCTTGGGTGCTAGTCTCACCTCTGCCACTGTCCAACAACATTGGCAAACCCTTTCCCTTCTCTGGGCCTCTAATGGACTCCAGATGACCCCTGAGATCCCTCCTAGTTCTAACATCCTACAACCTCCTACCCAGGATTTTTGCGAGTAGGGACTGAGCCTTATGCCACTTTTCTCTTATTACTTCCTCTAAGTGGTGAGAGGGACAGTCGTAAGGGTGGAGTGCTGGCCCAAAGCTGATCTGTGCATCCCCTGATCCTTCCAGGCTGCTGCTCCTGCTGCCCCCCAGGCTGTGCCAAGTGTGCCAGGGGCTGCATCTGCAAAGGGGGTGCAGACAAGTGCAGCTGCTGCACCTGAAACCCATCGTCATTCTGGGAGCAAGGCCAGGGGAGCATCTGTACAGTGCAGGAACGGAGAAGGGGGAATGATTGTACAATAGCTTGTGCTTTTTATATATTTGTCCAAATGTGGTGTTGGTGACATTCATGTAAAGTGTTTGGAGCAATAAAGTTTTCTGTCATGGTTGTCTGGTGGCCCTGAGTATTGTTTTCTCTTAACCAGCAGGACTAAGAAGGGCCGGCTCTGTTGTAGATCCCGTAGCCGCCCACCTGCATTCCTTGTGCAGACGGCTGCTCACTGCAGCGTCCTCCTGCCCTTCTGCCCAGAACAGTGGTTCTCAACCTTCCTAATGCCGCGATGTATTTTCACTGTTGCAAAGGGGTTGCAACTACAGGTTGGGAACTGCTGGCTAGGGGCTTTCTCCTGCGGCAGAGTGTGCTTGAGCCATGCGCAGGGCAGGCAGGAGTACAGGGGAGTTAATGACCCTGGGAACAGCCCTTAATGGAGCAATGACAAATGGGAGCTGGTGGATAAATACCCAGTATCTTCACCCTCCAATGGAACAACTCTGCAATTTGGTCTACGCTGACTCCCAGGAGTCCTTCCTGAGCTCCAGCAGCCCATTGCCATAACCTGCTCATTACCATAAGCCACAGTGGCTTCCTTCCCTCCCTGTCTCATTTCCCTCCTCCCTCACTGGTGATTCCTGGGATCCCCACCCAAAGAAACTACTTGCACAGGGTCTGTTTTGTGAGTGACCCAATCTTGGCCAGGCTCTTCTGGCATAGCGTCGGTAGATGTGTAGCGGACTTGAGCATTGAATCAATTGTGAACAAAGTCTGTGTTTAAAGAAAATCTCCAAGGCCAAGGCATTGAGGGCATTAGCTGACCTAGTTGTCTGGCCCACACTGGGTGACCAGGCAGATGTAGATCAGGAAGGAGAAGGTGATGGAGATACAGAAACAACATCTCAAGCAGGCTTCCTAAGAATAGACTTCCTAGATGGACAGCTGAGAAGACCAAAGTCCCTGAGAGTGGCATGGGAGCGGGAGATCACCACCTGTCACCCTCAGCAGAGCCGAAGACAAACCCTCAAACCCAAGCTCTGAGTGTGTTCATTCATGCCACCAAGAGCCTGAAGCAGGGCAGGTCACAGACTGGAGTAGTCCCTTCCCCCCCACCAGACTGTCAAGCATCCATCAGGTAAAGGAGTTGATGAATAATGCAGCCTTTGCCAAGGTCACAGGGCAGCTCCAGGGTGTCCTGTTGAGCCGGGCTTAGTCGGCAAAGCAAGAAGCAGGATTTCCTGAGTGCTCCTGCTACAAAGCACTTTCATTATCCCTGCTTGGGAATCAGTTGTGGCCTCCCTGGGAAGGTTTTCACCCTCTGTCTGTGAGTTGCACCTTAGACACAGTGACATAGAGCAAAGGAAAGGGTTTGGTCTTGGGACAGACACTCTACCCCTCCCTGACCCATGACCTTGAGCAAGACATTTAATCTCCCAAGGCTCAGTTTCTCCCTTATGGGGTTGTAATAGAAAACTGCAGCTGGCTCGGCGCCTGTGGCTCAAGTGGCTAAGGTGCCAGCCACATACACCTAAGGTGGCGGGTTCGAATCCAGCCCTGGCCCGCCAAACAA
>NW_003852453.1:8935723-8938479 GCF_000181295.1 Otolemur garnettii
GGGGTCCTTCTCTGAGACCGCTGCCTTAATGGGTCTGTCCCTTGTCTTCCTCCCCACAGAAGAAGCCTGAGGGCCCAAAAGGATGTGTCCAACTGGAACTCATGTCTATCCCTTCCTCCAAGTCCCCATCACACCATCTAGACAATGTTTGAGTACCTGGGACCTCCAAAGCTTAATAGTCTGCACAGTCCTCCTGATGGTGGAACATGCCATCAGTCTGTATGATTCTAGGCCTGAGGGATGGCCAATGGAGGCTGTATTCAGGGATGGGAGGAGGTGTGAATAAAGATTCAGGGATGGGAGGAGGTGTGAATAAAGAAAGATTAGACATGCAAGGGTTATTTTTATTTGTTTTGTTTCAAGTTTTGTTATTGTTTTGTTTGAATTTTTTTTTTTTTTTGACAATCTCTCTCTGTCACCCTGGATGGAGTACAGTGGCATCATGACAGTTCACTGAAAATTTAAACTCCTGGGCTCAAGGTTTCCTCTTGTCTTAGCCCCTTGAGTAGCTGGGTCTACAACCATGTTTGACAGCCCCAGCTAATTTTTCTATTTTTAGGAAGATAGGGTCTTGCTCTTGCTTGGACTGGTCTCCAAGTCCAGAGCTCAAGCAATCTACCCACCTTGGCCTCCCAGAGTTCTAGGATTACAGGTGTGAGCCACCACACCCAGACTGGACATGCAAGTTTTTATGTCTATGTAGAGTGGAATAAGTCAGGGTAGGAAGAGAAGGGGATGAACGAGAGGGTAGTCATCCATTTTTGCTTTTGCCACAAGGCCTACAAATAAATATTAAGGACAGGCCTAATCTGCTATACAACTGTCATTCTGGAATGTCTTCTGATTGCTCCTCTATGCTAGATTCATTGCTTCTTGGATCCCCATCATCCTCTGTCTCAGACTCCTTTTCATTTTGCTGGACTATATGCTCAAGCAATTTTTTACCAAAAGGTTGAATTACGAGAAATTCTAGAGTCTCTGAATGTCAGAAAATATCTTTACTTTTTTCTCATGCCTGATTCATAGTTCAGATACCAAAGTTTAAGCTCAATATCATTTTCTGTTAGCACTTTTAAGATTCAGCGTTGCTGTTATGAACACTAACATGACCTGCCTTTTATTTTTCACTGGAAGTTGGAGGGTGTTTAACTTATCCTTAGAACTCTAAAATACCTAGTATTATGGTACCCCCTACAACCTGAAAAGATAGAGTCAGACCCCCACTTAGAGGTAATTAATTGGTAATTTATTTTAATCTGCCGCAGGGGCTGCTGCTTCAAGAGACAGTCAGCAGCCAAGTAGTGGGGTGGGTTGTCTTTTATAGGTTTTGTGCAAGCATATTACAGAAGTGAAACGTGGCTGGTTAAGTGGGGTTATAGCTTGGGTAATCATGGATATAGCAATGGTTACAGTAATGTAACAATGATTAATACAGTTGACAATGGATACAACAGTAATTAATCAAGTGTCCCTGAGTTTTCCACCATTGTTCATTTACTGAGCAAACCTCAGTGAGTTTTCCACCATTGTTCATCTACTGAGAACTTGGGGGTTTTGTGAAACTTGGGACTTTTCTTCCTTGTACCTGAAGCTTGTTCTTGGCAACCCTAGGGGGGATGAGGGGGCCTGGGAACATGGCAGGGGGACCTGGGGGGAACAGGAGCTTACAACAGTATAGGTTCAAGTCTGGATGTCTTTTGTTCACCCTGCTCTATGTTTGGTGAGCTTTTTCATTCTGAAGGCTTTGTCTTTCTTTTTTTTTTTTTACTTAAGTCTTGGGAAAGTGTTCATTATTTCTTTAATCATTTTTGCCTCTCCATTCTGTTTTCTCCTCTGGGACTCATATTAGTGGTTATTGGTTTTCCTAGATCAATCCTCTACATCTCATAATAGTTTCTGATATTATGCCTCTCTCTCTCTGTCTTTTCATTCTGAGAAATTTCTCAGGATTTTTGCAATCTCTGTATTGAACTTCAAAAAAATGTTGAACATACTTAAATACTTAAGAACTCTTTCTTCTTTGGATGTCCTATATCCCTATCACAATATCCTGTTTTTATTTTATGAATGGGATGATTTCCTGAATCTCTCTGTTCAATTAAAGGTTTTAATGTTTTGTTTTGGTTTGGCTTTTTGGCCTCAGCCTAGTTCACAGCAATCTCAAATTCTTGGGTTCAAGCAATCCTCCTGCCTCAGCCTCCTGAGTAACTGGGACAAGTGCCCACCACAACACCTGGCTAATTTTTCTATTTTTAGTAGAGACAGGGTCTTACTCAGGCTGATCTCAAACTCCTGAGTTCCAACAATCCTCCTGTCTCTGCCTGCCAGAGTGCTAGGATTACAGGCCTGAGCCACCACGCCCGACCAGGGGTTTTACTTTTTATTGTTAAATTTTCTGTTTCTCAAACTAGTTCTGTTTCTTTGAGCTGAAATAAGACTCAGTGAAACCTGAGTGGAGCTTGCTGACTGGCAGGCTTGGTTTTAGCATGCCTGGGTGTGGAGATGGCAGGCAGGTTTGTCCACCCTTTGGGGTGGAAACAAGGAGGGCCATCCTCTTTGGGGCTGACCCTTCTCTGAAAGCCCTGGCCCCTCCTAGATGGATTACTCTGTTTCTTCAGAGACAAGGTTGCAGTCTTAGCCTGGGGGGAAATGATGCTGCTGCCCAAGTAGAGAGAAGTGCAGGAGGTCAACCTGCATTTAAATCTCTGATTCCTTGGCTCGGCACCTATAGCTCAGCCGGCTAAGGCGCCAGCCAC
>NW_003852453.1:8942468-8951813 GCF_000181295.1 Otolemur garnettii
GGCTGGATTCAAACTCGCCACCTTAGGTGTATGTGGCTGGTACCTTAGCCACTTGAACCACAGGCACTGAGCTAAAAAATGAGTTGCTTTTTTTTTGCAGTTTTTGGCCGGGGCTGGGTTTGAATCTGCCACCTCCGGCATATGGGGCCAGGGCCGTACTCCTTTGAGCCACAGGCGCTGCCCGAAATGAGGATTTTAAACAAGTGAAAATGTGTTAAGAGACAGGGTCCCCCTCTGTTACCCAGGCTGGAGTGCAGCGGCATGATCATAGCTTGCTGCAGCCTCAAATTCCTGGGTTCAAGTGAGCTCCAGTGTCAGCCTCTATGTAGCTAGGACTACAGGTGCATGTCACCACAGTAAGCAAATTTTTAAAATATGTGTAGAGACAGTGTCTGGCTATGTTGCTTGGGCTGGTCTTGAACTCCTGTCCTTAAGTAACAATCCTGCCTGGCCTCCCAAAGCATTGAGATTACAGGCATTAGCCACTGTGCTCTGCTAACATGAAAGCTGAAGCAGGATATTTCAAGAGGAGGTAACAGTGAGCAGAAGCATAGAGGCAGGAAAGCTTGGGGTATATTTCTGGATTAGCATGAATCACATTTGGTGGGGACACGTGGGTGGGCCCAGACGATGAAGAGTTTATAAATGCAGGCTGGGGGGACTGGAGTTTTGTTATCTGCCAATCCTAGATCCTCCCAGATTTCTAAGCAGGGGAATGATGCTTGAATTATTATTTATTGAGCGCTTATTATGTGTTAAGTGATCTGCATGAAGAATCTTATTTAATGCTCACCTTAGCCCAAGAATAAGGAAGAGTAGTCAGATCTACCTTCACTAAGAAACACTGGGGTGATTCCAACTTAGGTCTGTCTGACACCAAAGCCAGTTGCTCTTAAGAAGTTCAGTCTTCATTCACAGCAGTTGGCAAGACAATTCTGGCATCAGTGACACGGTGGTCTGGGGGAGTGAGGACAGTCTGGGACCCCCATTATGTCCCTGCTTGGAAGCCCAGCAGCACTTTCTAGAATGATCCTTGCAGTTTGGGGGCCCAGAGAACTTTCTCCAGTGCCCTAGCTAAAATAGACCCTCATTCCACCATAACTCCCTCTTTCTGAGCCACAGAGCTCTGGCTCCAACCCTGCACAAGACCCAGACTTCTGTAAAGGGTACTTCTTGGCCCCCAGGTCCCAGTGCTTCAACCAGCTCAGCCTGAATCCCTGACTTGCTCGGGGTTTAATGATTACTCCCTGAACTCCTCACTGATAGGAGACGGTGGGCTGCCTCTGTCCCTATTACCTTAACCCAAGAGTAAGGAGGTTCAGCCCCTCAGGGAATCCTTAGAGCCAGGAACAAACACCAACAACTGGGATATTGACCCAGCTTCTGGTATCAACCTGGCCACCTTCAGAAACCTGCAAGGAGGAAGCGGCCCTTCTTGCCTTCCTTCCTGCTCCCACGCCATCCCACCAATGACCAAAAAGAAGGGCAGAATCCCTTTGTGGCCTTAAGAAAGGTGCCTGGCTAGGGAGGACGCAGGAAGTGAGAGGAAAGAGAACCAGCAGCTGCGTCAGCCTGGCCGAGGGTAACATCTCCCTGACTGCTAGCTATCAACTTCAGTGATAATCACATATCAGCTGGTCTTATTCTTATACTAAAATTTAATTTTAAATAAAATCACCACTTCAGAGGAGGCATCAAATCACTTGCCACAGACAGGAGGTAACCATGGAGACAAATATAGAGAAAATAAAACAAAGTCGTGCAATTTCTAGCTAGGTATGGCGGCGTGCTGAGGCGCTCCCTGCTCTTTGCTGACTCCTGTGCCCTCCATCTGCTACAAAGGGGAGCAGAACCAGCATGGCAGAGGCACTGAAGACATCTCAGCGCCCAGCTGACTTTCCTTGAGGTGCTCAGGAGGATCGACAGAGAAATGAAAGGGAGGATAATTTTTTATGTGATTTTGAGGTCATTTTATAAAATCATCTCAATAAGGGAAGCTGGACACGTGGATCAGACTTGGAGTGAAGAGATGTTCAAGTTCCAGCTCAGTCCAGCCTTGCTGCTGTGACTTTGGATGAGACCCCTGTGGTTTCCGGGTCTCTTTATCTGTTAGAATAAGGCAGATGCTACTGTGACAGGAGTTTGCTGAAGGAATCTCAGAATCACTGCTCAGACCCTCTGGTACGTGGGGCCAAGACAGGTTAAGGAAGGGAGGGGATGGGCTCTTTGCCAACATGAGGGTAAGATCCCAGGTTTATCAATAATCTGATGACAACCGGAAAGCTAATGTCACAAAGGGGGAGAATTTAAGCCCCAGAACCCCCCAGAACATATTTATTGAAGCTCACAGTGATTACCCAAGTTCAAAGACTTGGTCCCTTGCAGGTAAGAGTGGGGCCCCTGACGTCATGGCATGGAATCTGGTCCAGACCAGGGTTTGCTTGGAGTGGAGAGTCCACCTCACGGGGAGGTCTGAAGTCAGGGGGCTTTGACGCCCTCCTGGTGTGGGTGGGCCTCGTGGGCCAGGTTGCGGGTGGACTCAATACCTGCTACAGGTCACAGAAGGCCTGAATGGGGCATTTCCAGCAGCCACAGAACTGCCTTGTGGGTACAGAGAGGAGGCAGGATGACTTTCTTTGCTGCAGACCTGAAGATTCTGCAATTCCATAAAGTTTGCTTGGGTTATCAAAGTGTTACCAGATACCTGAAGCCTAGCACATAGCATGCCTGATAACTGGAATTCATAGTGGCTTAAATTAAAGGTATCAGTGTGGGCTGAATACATTGTAGTTAGATTTAAGTCCTGGTTCTGCCCCCAGGACAACTCACCTCAATCTCTCTGAGCCATAGGCTTTCATCTACAAAACAGGGTTAACAATGCCTACCATAAGGGCAATTGGAAGAAGTCAGTGACCCAGTATGTGAAGTATGCAGCTCCACAGGGGCCCCATAAAAGTAGCTGTGCATGGAAAGTTCCCAGCAAGTGGAAGAAACTAGCTATCACAGCCAATAGCAGTCATCTGGTCAACCCACGTAAAAACTGGACACATAATAGAGAGAGGCATCTTTAAGTTCACAAAGCCACTAACTAGACAAGCTGGAACTAGAAACTGCAGAGCTCCCCTTCTCTGACTTGGGCTACTGGGTGGACAAAATTACTCATTCAACATTCTTTTTACTAATAAATCCAGGTCTTTCCAAGAAATGACCCTATTTGCAAATAAACCTATTGGCAATCCCTTTTTGTATACCATTGTTTACCAGGCTCCTAAAATCGGGGCCAATTGCTCTCAGTCCCAGGATAGTAAATTGGGAAATTCTTTGAGAACAATGTAACAGTATTAATCCTACATTGGACTGATTTCAATCAGGGTGTGGGACTTGCTGGGCTTCTGGTTATTTTTCTGAGATCATCTGGGGATTTTCCATCCCTTAGGTGGTATGACCCTGAGTCTACCTGGTCTTGCCTCTTGGCCTGAATCCAACACGAACTCCCTTCTCCCAAGGAATTTTCTCCAAAGACAGGGCACAGGGCCTCAAGTAAGGACTGAGATCTATGACTCAGGAGTTCAAGCTGACATCTGTAGTCCTGTATCATCACTTGGAGGCCACTGTGTTTCAGGAAGCACAGAGCTGGAGCCTGTGAGGCTGCGCCACGTCAGGTAGGAGCTTTAGGGAAGCCAGGCTCCATGCAAAGCCCTCACCTGACCTCATCATCTGCAAAAGCTGAGAGCCAACATGGGTGCTTAGGCTCCTGTTCTGAGTGCTTTCTGAGCGCTTTCCAAATGCCATCCCATATAACCCCTGACACATCTATGAAATAGGAACTACTTTTATCCCCATTTTACCCTGAAGCAACTCAAGGCACTAGCAACCTGCTAGTCATTTGCTACATTGCAATTAAGGAGCAGAGTTACAATGTGAACCCAACCAGCATGACCTCAGAGTCATTCATTTATTCACTCATTCAGTAAATGGGTGAATGAGTGCCCTGATGTCTCCTGTATACCAGGAACTTTCACAGGCACTTTGGATACATCAGTGGACAAAAATAATGATTCCTGCTGTCTTGTGCTTAAATTCTAGCAGACAACACAGTAAGCATTGCAAATAAGTCAATTGGTTGGTTTGCTAGAAGGTGTTAAGTGCTATGAAGAAAGGGAAGCTAGAGCAAGGTTAAGGAGATCAGGAGTACCGGGGGCTGAGGCACGTGCTGAAGTTTCCATCAGGTGAGCACAGTGGAATTCATGGAGAAAGGAAGATTTAAGCAAAGACTTAGAAGCAAGGAAAGGAATGACTTATGTGGAATTCTGGGAGAGGAGAATCGCAGGCAAAGGGAACAGAAATAAAATTATTTGAGACTGAAAGAATAAATAAATAAATAAAGGGGTCAGAAAGGAATAAAGGCGGGATTGAGAAGACCTCCTGACACACCTGCACAAATGCTCTTCCGAGGGCACTGGAGGCTGAGAACTGAAGGATGAGGGGTAGGGTGCTTGGGAAGGATATTGTGATTTTTAGACTGCTCGATATCCCAGCCACCCCAGGGCAAGGCGGGGCTTGCTATCCCTGTCCAGAAGACTTAGTCTGAAGGGAATCTCGAGTCCTGAGGGAGAATAGAGGCCAGGCAGCATTGATGGTGTGTTGTCCAGGCAATGAAGGTCCTAGATAAGAAGCCCAGAGGCCCAGGCTGATAAGGATGAAGCAGAGGGCCCTCAGGCAAACTGAAAAGAGGCCTGGCTTGGTGGGTAATCCTAACACTCTGGGAGGCCAAGGCACATGGATTGCTTGAGCAAGAGCAAGATTTTTGTCTCTACTAAAAAATAGAAAACTAACCAGATGTCACGTGCAGGCAGCTGTAGTCCCAGCTAGTTGGAAGACTGAGGCAAGAGGATTACTGGAGTCCAGGAGTTTGAGGTTACTGTGAGCTATGACATCAGGGCACTGTAGCCTGGGGCAACAGAGTGAGACTCTGTCTCAACCCCCGCCCCCCAACAAAGACACAAACAAAAAAGTAATGCTAGAGTTAACAAGCTCTAAGATCTGAAATTACCACCATTGAGACTTCCAGCAAGGACATGGGCTGTCCTGTGGTTAGCATCAAAACCTACACCTGAATCCAGCCTCTGACTCTTAATCCTGTGCTCTGTTTTGGGGCTTGGAGGATGGATACCTGCTGTCTTCCTGCCCATGGCCTTGTTTAAAATTTCTTATCTGGGGTTAATTTCTTTATGGTGTTACTCCAGTATGACTGGTTATTTCACCCCTAGACTGGCCCTGCCTTCTTTGGGGGCCACCTCAGTTCCACCTATCCCAAAACACAGTCCCTCTGTGAAAGCACTGGCAAGCAAGGCAGATTTCAGAAAGTCTCAGAGGGACAGACGAGAGAGTGACACCACACAGCGCACAGTAACAGATTTTGAAATGCCCACCACAGAGTTTCTTCCCAGCTCTGGTCCCATCTCTCTTCTCTTTCTACCCTTTACCCACCCAAGACTCCTGGCTGGCACTGCCTACTGAAGAGCAGAACTCTGTGCCCTTCTCCATTCCCCCAAGAGCAGAACTCTGTCCCCCTCTCCATTCCCCCAAGAGCAGAACTCTGGCCCCCTCTCCATTCCCCCAAGAGCAGAACTCTGTGCCCCTCTCCATTCCCCCAAGAGTAGAACTCTGTCCCCCTCTCCATTCCCCCAAGAGCAGAACTCTGTGCCCCCTCTCCATTCCCCCCTCTCATCCTACTCTCACCACTGTGCACAGCAGTGTGGGGAAGGGAGGAGAGGTGGTAGCAACAGAGAGTGTGAGTTTCTGTCCCAGCGTCATCCTGGGATGTGATGTCAGAACTTTAGCAACAATTTGGGCAAATAGGAGACTTACTGCCCCAGAGCTGGATCTGAGTCCAGACTTTGCATAGAAGATAATACAATAGTTCCCCCACACATTCTCAAAGCAACTTAGATTTCCCCTCCTTTCATTTTGTGTCCAAATCCCTTATAAAAGCATTCATCATTCTTATTTATCTAGGCTGCCTTTGATAAACAGAAAAATCTCACCACTCTCCCCTGATTGTAAATATGTCCCCTTCCTGAATGTGTGATGGATAAGACAGGACAAATTCTAGGCCTGGCTGGCTCTGCCTCAGGCTCATTCTGGGACCCAGGTAGTTCCCCTCCTCTCAGGCCTCGCTTTTCCTTATCTGGGAATGGAGGGATAAGAGTCAAGGATTTCGGCGGCACTCATAGCTTAGTGGGTAGGGAGCCAGCCACATACACCAGAGGTGCTGGGTTCAAACCCAGCCTCCGCCTGCTAAAAACAAAAAAGTAAAAGTAGTCAGGCATTGTGGTGGGCATCTGTAGTCACAGCTACTTGGGAGGCTTAAGCAAGAGAATCGCTTAAGTCCAAGACTTTGAGGTTGCTGTGAGCTGTGACGCCGCAGTACTCTACAGAGGGCAACAAAGTGAGACTCTGTCTTTAAAAAAAAAAAAAGAGTCAAGGATTTGAAGGTGTAGAGCAGGACCGAGGCAGAACGAAGGACGCCCCTTGCCAGTGGCACCGGATGCAACCGTCAGCTCCGAGCTCAAAATAGGGATTTCTTTCCACCTCCTGCTCAGCAACCCAATTGGGGGAATCTGGGACCCCCAGGAAGTCTAGAATAAAGGGGATGAGAGGCATAGAATTCTGGGAAATACACAAAGCGCCTTTCTTTCTCTTCACTTTTGGAGATGGTCTGAGCGCGCTTCCACCCGGTGGCGGATGCAGCGGCGAACGGGTCCCCACGCGGGAAGTGGACTGCGCGCGCCGCCGCGCGGTAGGGGGGGCGCATGCGCGGGCGGAGGCTGGAGGGCAACGCAGTGCACTGGCGGGGGCGACCGACAGCTGCCGCAGTGCGCAGAGGCCACCGTGCACATATTGGAAGAGCGGGCGTGATGCGCAGGGGCGGGCGCCCGGCGGGCTTGACTGGCGCGCCCCCGCCTGGGGCTATAAAAGCGTCGCCACCTGCTGCCACTAGCGCAGCATCGCGTCCAGTTGCCTGGAGAAGTCGGTTCTCCGCCTCTAGCGTCCGCTTGCCTTGATATGGACCCCGAGACCTGCCCCTGCCCTTCTGGTGAGCCCCCGCCCCCATCCTGCAGCGCGACGCGCCCCTTTACTTGCAGAGAAACCCACGCGCTACGCCTTCGCTCAAGGACATTTGGGGGGAGGGCTCCTGATTTCCCATTTTTACCTCACGAAGGGTGGGCGTGCCCGTGTCGCGAAGAGCACGGAGATTTGGCAGCCAGTCTCCTCTTATGCGCGAGATCCACTCCGTTTAACCACGTTTAACCCTTCCTGTGGCGTCTCCCTGTCTAGGCGGTTCCTGCACCTGTACTGACTCTTGCAAGTGCGAGGGATGCAAATGTACCTCCTGCAAGAAGAGTGAGTGTCCCCAGCTCTGCCACCCCCCCCTCTGCTTTCCTGAGCCAGTGTCTTTCCACGCAAGATACAGATAGACCTCTAAGCCCCGTATTCCCTTGCTTCTGACTGGGACAGAACCACCTACTTGGGCAGACCTTGAAATATAGATGCCTGGGCCCCACCCGCAGAGATTGATACAGTGCGCACGGGGCTGGGGGGAGGGACGAGGTGTTTTTGTAAATCCCCAGAAGTTTCCAGTGGGCTGCTGGGGTTGAGAACTGCTACACCGGTCCAGCCTTTCCCACCCCACTGCTCAAAATGCTCAAAACCTGGGCAGGCCATTAGTGAGGCCTCTGGAATTCCGATCCTTTGTCTCCTTCAGGTTTTGCCATCCCCAGCTCACAGCAGTATAATATGCATCGGGGACAGAAGGTGGGAGAAAGGCTCCCTTCTTCCTGTGAATAAGACTAGGCACAGACCCTCCTGTGGTTTCCAGGACCCCCTACACCTGCACCATCTCTGCTCCCCCAAGTTTATCCTTCAAGGCCCCTGTCAAGGCCATTTACCCTGTAATGATTTCTCCTTAAGGCCTACCACTTCCCTGACCTAAGCCTGCCACCTGGGAGACTCCAGACCATCCACCCAGCGGGTGGCGGGCCAGTTAATGGGTACCCTCTCTGGTGGTAGCACAGCTTGCAGCTGCTGCACCATAGATGCTGAGTCAAACCAGGTGTGAGAGCAGGAAAGTGACAGCACCCAGCGGTAGCTAACCCCTGAAGACTTCCTCCCCTGCCACTCAGCCCTCCTCCCTCTCTCTCCTTCCCTGGGATGGGAGATAGATGGCAGGGTGCATCAGACTGGGCAACTCCTATTTTATCTGCAGGCTGCTGCTCCTGCTGCCCTGCTGAGTGTGAGAAGTGTGCCAAGGACTGTGTGTGCAAAGGTGGAGAGGGGGCCGAGGCTGAGTCGGAGAAGTGTAACTGCTGCCAGTGAGGCTGAGACCCTCCATGTGGATCATAGGGAGGTAGTGCTGGGGGGCCCAGTGCCGCCTGTCACTGGGAGGCATGGCTGTCCTCCCCTTCCCTTGCTGGCTGCTGGCAAGTGACAATAAATCCCATAAATAGTACAAGGACTGGTCTCTTCTTAAAGGGGGGAAGGATGCGGAGTGGTGGGGAGCCCACTCCAAGGGCTACTCCAATTCAAAGTGAAATTCTGAGACCTGGCCACTGGTCTCTTGGGGGCTGGGATGGAGCCCTGGTGTCAGAGTACATTCTCTCCTCTTGCCCCCTTTCAGATGGCACTCGAACTCAACTGGAGAGAGAAGGGGGACACCAGAGCCATGTAGGTTTGTCTCTCTAACCTCCTACCCTCACTTTCCACATCTGTACTATGGAGTTAAGGAGACTTAAAGCTGCCCCTGGCTTGTGGGGCCTGTGGATTTTGGAATTTTCTAATTGCTCCTGCAAAGCTGCCTGTTCTCAGAGTCAGTGGAGGAGAGTCCAGGAGGCCTAGGGGCTTGTCTTGGCAGAGCTGTGTTCCCAAAGTCACCACCCTGTCTCCCCAAAGCAGATTGTTGAGCTTCTTTTCAGATCTCTTCATGTGGCAGTTTGTTGCCAGCTCCTTCTTTCTTCAAGGGGAAGTAGGGTAATAAGAGCTTTTATCCATGGTGGTTGTGATCCAATCCTCGATGAAAGAGAATACTCAGACCTACCTGGGTCAGCTGAGAAGGGAGAAAAAAGTTCTGGGAGACAAAAGTTTCCAAGTAAGAGAATACAATGCTGCAAACACGTCACTTTTCCTCCGAGTTAGTTTTTCAAGACAGTCCATTCAAAAGCTCCCCAGGACTTTTTTTTTTCTTTTTTTTTTTTTTTGCCTAACAGGCTGAGTTTTGAAAAGGAAAGTGCAAGAAAAGCCAAGCCAGTTTTGAAAAGGAACAAGAGGCTCGGCGCCTATAGCTCA
>NW_003852453.1:8952100-8954920 GCF_000181295.1 Otolemur garnettii
AAAAAAAAAAAAAAAGGAACAAGAAAGGGGGCTTGCTCTAATCAGCTTCCGCTGCATGTCCTGAAGCTCTAGAAAGTGATGGAGACTCAGGAATAGATCAGTTGGATAGAGAGGAGAGTCCAGACAGACCTTTGTGTAGCTGGAAGTAGGAGCCCCAATAAGTGAGGGAGCACACACTAGTCAATGGAGGGTGCTGCATATCACATAAAATAGAAATTACACAGGCCGAGAGCAGAAGCTCATGCCTCTAATCCTAGCACTCTGGGAGGTCAAGGCAGGTGGATTGCCTGAGCTCACAGGTTTGAGACCAGCTTGAGCAAGAGCAAGACATCCCAAGACATCCGTCTCTAAAAATAGCTGGGTGTGTGGCAGGCACCTATAGTCCCAGCTACTTGGAACGCTGAGGCAAGAGAATCGCTTGAGCCCAAGAGTTTGAGGTTGCTGTGAACTATGATGCCAGGGCATTCTCCCAAGGGCAACAAAGTGAGACTCTGTTTCGAAATAAATAAATAAATAAATTTCACTTGACAAACACCTAGGAGCAAAATTTAAAGCTGTAAAAGAATTTGGAAGAAGGAAAATAGGAGAGTGTTTATTATTCAGGTGGAAATGACCGTTTAAATAAGAAACAAAGGTCAGGCACAGTGGTGCTCACCTATAATCCAGCACTTTGGGAGGCCAAAGCAGGAGAATCGCCTGAGGCTAGGAGTTTGAGGTCAGAGTGAGCAATGATCATGCCACTGTATTCCGGTCTGGACAACAGGGTGAGTGAGATTCTGTCTCTAACAGAAGAAGATAATAAACAAGAAACATTAAAGATTGATAAACTTGAGGTTACCTTATACTCAGTCCTTTTAAGTCCATCATCTTATTTGAGCCTTACAACTCTCAAACTCTTATATAATTATTAATAGATCAGGCAACAGGGATTGGAGTAATTTGTATAAGGTCACACAGCTAGTAGGTGGCATGGCCAGGATTTGAACACAGGCTGTCTAACTAAAGTCTATAGGACCTTAAATGGAAGCATCCATTGTTTACTTGCTTTGGGCTTGCCTTGGGTGACAAAAAGCATCAAAAACAAAGCTAAATCACCTTAAATCCATTAGGATCGCTAGTATCAGAAAAACAGAAAGTAAAATGTATCAGCCAGAATATGGAGCAATTGGAACCTTTGTGCATTGCTGGTGGGAATGTAAAATGGTGTAGTGCTGTGGAAAACAGTATGGCAGTTGCTTAAAAGTTAAAAATAGAATTACATATGACTCAGCAATACCATTTCTGGGTCTACCCAAAAGAACTGAAAGCAGGATCTTAAGGAGATATTTTTATACATGTGTTCACAGATGCATTATTCATAATAGACAAAAGATAGAAGCAGCCCAAGTGTTCATTGACAGATGAATGGATAAACAAAATGTATTATATACATACAAAGGAGTATTATTCAAACTTTTTAAGGAAGACACTTACAAATCATGATAAGTAGACTCTCATATGTATTATTCGCCCTTTTTAAAGTTGAATAACATTCCATACACTACAACACAGGTTAACTTTTAGACACGCTATACTTGTGAACCTTAAGAATATTAAGCTAAGTGAAATGAAAGGCACACACAGAAAAAAATTACTAAGGGCCAGGCACGGTGGCTCACACCTGTAATCCTAGCACTCTGGGAAGCTGAGGCAGGTGTGCCTGAGCTCACAGGTTTGAGACCAGTGTGAGCCAGGGCAAGACCTTGTCTCTAAAAATAGCTGGGCATTGTGGTGGGCACCTATAGTCCCAGCCACTTGGGAGGCTGAGGCAAGAGAACTGCTTGAGCCCAAGAGTTTGAGGTTGCTGTGAACTATGATGCCACGGCACTCAAAAAAAGCAAATACTATATGATTCCAATTATAAGAAATGCCTTGGCTCGGCGCCTATAGCTCAACTGGCTAAGGCGCCAGCCATGTACACCTAAGGTGGCGGGTTTGAATCCCCAGCCCAGACCCACCAAACAACAATGACGGCTGCAACCAAGAAAATGGCCGGGCGTTGTGGCGGGCGCCTGTGGTCCCAGCTACTTGGGAGGCTGAGGCAGGAGACTCGCTTGAGCCCAGGAGTTGGAGGTTGCTGTGAGCTGTGATGCCACGGCACTCTACCCAGGGGGCTGGGGGAGGAGAGGATGGGCAGTTGTTTGATGAGTATAAAGTTTTAATTTTGCAAGATGAAAAGAGTTCTGGAGATTGGTTGCACAATAATCTGAATATTAACATTACTGAACAATAGTACACTCAAAGTGGTTCAGATGATAAATGTTGTGTTGTATATTTTACCACAATTTTAAAAATAAACAAAGCTAAATAACAATAGAAAATAGTTCCATTGTGTGCTATAGACTGAATTGTCTTCCTCTCCCATCCTCAAAATTCACATTATCTCTAATCCCCATTGTGACCATATGTGGAGATACGGCCTGCAATGAATTTTTAAGGTTAAATGAGGTCACAATAATCCTGCCACTATAGGATTAGTATCACTTGTTCACTCTTCCCACTCTTGCACAAAAAAGGATTAATGGCCATTTAGTTGTCATTTTCTGTGAACTGCTGGTTCACACCCTTTGACTTTTTTCTAAGCAGTTGGTTATCATTTTCTTATTGATTTGTACAAACTATTTATATAAATTTTGACCACTGATCTTTTTTTTATTTTCCTGGGACAGAGTCTCACTTCGTCTCCCTCAGTAGTGTCATGGCGTCACAGTTCACAGCAACTTCAAACTCTGGGTCTCCCGAGTGGCTGAGACTACAGGCACCTGCTACAATGCCCAGCTG
>NW_003852453.1:8955666-8957587 GCF_000181295.1 Otolemur garnettii
ATACAATATGGAGCCTTTTGCATCTGGCTTTTTGAACCTAACATATGCTGAGATTTGTCCCCGTTATTGTATGTGGTTGGTAATTTGTTCTTTTTTAAAATTATTAAGTAGCGTTTGCATATACTGAATTTTGCTTATGCATTCACCAATTGATATTTGAAATGTTTCCATTTGGGCTATTTTGAATGATCACTGTGTTCATAAGTGGCTATGAACATTGCTATGTGAGTCTTTGTATGCAGATATGTGTGTATATAACTTGTTATTTATTATTATTATTAGCATCATCATCATTATTACTACTGTGTTTCCCCGAAAATAAGACCTACCCCCAAATAAGCCCTAGCAGGATTTCTATGCATTTGTTACATATAAGCCCTACCCCGATAATAAGACCCAGTGGTGGGTGTGGCTGTGTATCATATCTGCATAGCCACGCAGTGCATTTCCGTGTGGAGCAGTAAGGAAGACTGGAATACCTTTTATCTGCCACAGCTCCTTTCTCCAAGCCATTCGCACCCGGGTGAACATGTGGTAACCACGGTGGCAGGTATCCTATTGCGCACGTGCAAATGGCTTGGGAAAAGGAGTTCACGCATCACTAGCGCCAACCCCGATGCGCCAACCCCACCAACAAGGTCGGCTCTCCCTCTCAGGTTCCAGAAGAAGATGACTTAACTGTATTTGAATAAATGTAGATTATTGTATTGTACTTAATAAAAATAAGACATCCCCTCAAAATAAGCCCTAGTGTGTCTTCTTGAGACAAAATAAATATAAGACAGTGTCTTGTTTTGGGGGAAACACAGTATTATTTTATATTGAGACAGAGTCTCATTCTGTTGCCAAGGCTAGAGTGCCATGGCCTCAGCCTAGCTCACAGCAACCTCAAACTCCTGGGTTCAAGTAATCCTCCTGCCCTAGCCCCCCCAAGTAGCTGGGGCTACAGGAGCCTGCTATGATGCCCAGCTAATTTTTCTATTTTGGGTAGAGACAGGGTCTTGCTCTTGCTCAGGCTGGTATTTTTTATTTTTTAGAGATGATGTCTCACTGTGTTGCCCAAGCTGAGCCTACAGGTGCACACCACCACCCCTGGCTTTGACATATATTTTTATTTATCTTGGTAGATATCTAAGAGTGGAATTGTTGGCTCATATGGTAACTCTTTAATTTTTAAAGAAATTGCCAAATTGCTTTGCAAAGTGGCTATACTATTTTACAGTTCTACCAGCAATGCATAAGAGTTCTCATTTCTCCACATCCTCACCAACACTTTTTGTTGTCTTTTTTATTATAGCCATTCTGGTAAGTGTGAAGTGGTATCTCATTGTGGTTTTAATTTGCATTTCTCTAAAGACTAACAATGTTAAGCATCTATTCATGTGCTGATCAGCCATTCACATGTTTTCTATGGCCATATGTCTTTTAGAATATTTTGCCCATTTTCCTCTTTTACATTGCAATAAATATATATAACACAAAATTTACCGTTTTTAATTGTACAGTTCAGTGACATTAAGTATATTCCCATTTTTTTTAACCATCACCATCATCCATCTCCAGAACTTTTCCATTTTGCCAAACTGAAACTCTATCCCCATTAAATACTAACTTCCATTATGCTCTTCCCAGCCCCTAGTACCACCATTGTACTGTTTATCTCTATGAACCTGACTACTCTAGGGACCTCCTATTGCCCTTTTGTGGCTGGCTTATTTAATTTAGCATAATGTCTTTAAAGTTCATCCACATTGTAGAATGTGTTAGAATTTTATTCCTGCTTAAAGCGGAATAAATTTTCCTTCATATATATATGGTATATACAATATTTTGTTTGTTCATTCATTCATCAATAAACATTCAGGGTGCTTTCATACTTTGGCTATGAAGAGCCAACATTTCTATCACAATGAGGGTGGGC
>NW_003852453.1:8959262-8959864 GCF_000181295.1 Otolemur garnettii
ACCCCTTTGAGCCACAGGCACCCCACCCCGTCATTCAGCCTTTTAATAAATCTTTTTTTCTGGCTTTCCATGGGAAAGCAGGCACAGGAGACATACATATTCACTGGATCTGCCGTCTCAACCCAGTTTGATCAGGAAAATATTTGTGGATGCCTAAAAGTTACCCTGCCCTGTGCTGGTTGCTAAAGATACAGGAAAAGGAGCTACACACTGGGGAGGAGGGTGAGAGTATTGAGATGACATCCTGCGTAGAATTCAGGGTGCTTTCGTGCTGGAAGAAACTTACAGACTATGGTACATAGGCTTTCCTAATTTGACAGGTGGGGAGACTGAGGCTCAGGGAGGGAGAAAAGGTACAAACCAAAATTCTAGTGATTTTATTTTAAGAAGAGGCTGCTTCAGGTTAGGGGAAGACTCCTTGGAAGAGGAGGCATTTGAAATAGGCATTAGGGGATGGTGGGGGGACAAAAACCTGCCGTGTGTGTTTGGAGAAGGGTGTGGGATGGTGGGGCCTGACCCTAGGGCAGAAGTACAGAGCTTGGGGACAGGCAAGACAGAGAAGGGAAGTTGGGGCCAGATGGGCCAGGAGAGGGTGATGCAGC
>NW_003852453.1:8960014-8977606 GCF_000181295.1 Otolemur garnettii
CACCAGAGCAAGGACGGTGAGGACAACATACACAGCCTATGGCCTCATGGGGAGACAAAGATTAAACCAAAACCACACATAGTGCCAGCTGCTGGGACAGGCCGTGTAGCAGAGGTGCTAAGCACGCAAGCTTGGGAGCACCACCCCCTTGGATTGGCCCTTCACCAGTGAGTGACTTTGGCAGTGCCTCGGTTTTTCCCTCTGTGCAATGAGGGTAATAATGGCCCCTATGTTATAGGGCTGTGGGAAGGACTGAGTTCACGCTTGCAAGCTCCTGCCATGTGAGCTATTAGTTGCTTTGTTACTAGTAACTGTAATTATAAGAAACACTACAGAGAAGGGGTGTGTTTGCTGCTAACAGAGGGACTCGGCCTATTCAGGAGTCCTGGACCGCTTTTCTGAAGAAACGGCCTTTAAACTGAGACCCAACAGAAAAAAGGAGAGAGGGTTTCAGTTTAAAGGCATCCTAGACAAAGGAACAGCATACGCAAAGAGCCTGAAGTCAGATACAGGACATTACTTTCACCCCCTGCCCTCCGGCACCCCACTTTGCAGATGGCCCAGCCTCTAGTATTCATGCCCTGTGACATCCCCCTCCCTTGAGTGTAGGCTGAACCTAGTGGCTTGTTTCTAACAGAAAATGGCAAAAGGGATGGGATGTCACTTCCATTGATTGGGTTACAAAGGACTATGGTGTCTCAATATAAAAACTAGAAGGAAAGGGCGGTGCCTGTGGCTCAAGGAGTAGGGCGCCGGCCCCATATGCTGGAGGTGGTGGGTTCAAACCCAGCCCCGGCCAAAAAAAACCCCAAAAAACTGGAAGAAAAAAAGACAAAAGGTCAGAGCTATCTTCTGAATAACTTGGAAAACGGAGAAATTTCTATTTCATGGAACAATGTAAGAGTTCTAGGAGAAGTGAAGATTTACAAAGAGGATTTCTTCTATATAGAAACAATCTTCTAGAATCAAAATTTTCATCTAGATCAACTAGAGCTTGTCAATGGTATAATTTTTTTTTTTTTTTTGATGTTTGAAAACGAAGTTTCCTCTCCATTCTAATCCCCATATGGGAAGAAGGGAGGAAGGGAGGGGAATATATCCTGCCCTGAGTTGTTTTCATAGTACGTGGTGCCATGCAGTTGAGATCCCATACCTTAGATATCTTTTGAATACATTTAGATATCATGGAAGAAAAAGTATTCAGCACTACCATGAAAGCAATTTATAGCTTTCATATGAAAGCTATAACCTAACTATAGCCCAAGAAGAAGAGGAAAGAGGAGAGAGAGGGGAGGGGAGGGTGGATGGGGGTAGGGAGGCTAATTGGTGGGACCACACCTATGGGGCGTTTTACAAGGGTACATGTTAAATTTACTAAGTGTAGAGGATACATGTCTGAACACAATAACTAAGAAAATGCAGTTGGGTGGCGCCTATGGCTCAAGGAGTAGGGCGCCGGCCCCATATGCTGGAGGTGGTGGGTTCCAACCCAGCCCCAGACAAAAACTCCAAAAAAAAAAAGAAAAAAGAAAAATAAATAAAATGTGGTGGAGGCTAAGTTAACCAGTTTGATGAAAATATTTCAAATGGTATATAAAACCAGCACATTGTACCCCATGATTGCATTAATGATACAGCTATGATTTAATAATAAAAAACATTTAGATGTCATTATCTTTCATGAAGAATGAATAAGTTTAAAGACAGTGACCTCCGTCTTGCTCATACCCTTTTGTTAGCAATCTCTCCGGCCCTCTCATTTGCTCACTATCATGTTGTGAGATGCTCTGTGGAGAGGGCCACCCTTCAGATTGCTGGGGAAGGCCTTAGTACAGGGGCCGAAGGAATCAAATCTGCCAACCACCATATGAGGAGGCTTGGAAGCAGATCCTGTCCCAGTGGACACTTGGGATGACTGTAGCCCTCCCTAGCTTGACATCTTGATTGCTATCTGTGACACACCCAGAGCCAGAGGGCCTAGCTAAGCCTTCTCTGATTCTTGATCCACAGAAACTATGAAATAATAACGTGTGTTGTCTTAAGCTGCCAAGCTGCTAAGCAATAGATAAGTAACACACTTCCAAAATGAAGACAGAGTCAGTAGAAGGGGAGGGAAAACTAAGATCAGAGAGACATTACCTGTGACGGGAGCCACAGAATCACAGAATCTCCCAGGGAAGAAGGGACCTAACCTCTTCCTGTTTGCCTACCTAATCCTGGAATCTGCTAGCCTCTGCTTCTAAATCCTTGGTGACTGGCCAAGCAAGGTGGCTCATGCTTGTAATCCTAGCACTCTGGGAGGCCGAGGTGGGTGGATTGCTTGAGCTCAGGAGTTTGAGACTAACCTGAACAAGAGTGAGACCCCGTCTCTACTAAAATAGAAAAATTTGCTGGGTGTTGAGGTGGGTGCCTGTAGTCCCTGCTACCCAGGAAGCTGAGGCACAAGGATTGCTAGAGCCCAAGGGTTTGAGTTTGCTGTGAGCTATGATGGCACCAGGACAACAGAGTGAGACTCTGTCTCAATCAATCAATCAATCAATAAAGCTGTGGTGACAGGGAAATATCTTCTAAGGGGGTCCCTTCCAATCAAAGCAGCTCTAAGTGTAAGAAAGGCCTTTCTTACCCAGAGCAGAATCTTTATCCCTCTAAAGCCTTCTCCTATGTCCATCGTCCTGGTTCTGTCCTTAGGACCACAGAAAGCAAGCTTTATTTCATATTTTTAACATGGCATAAACATATAGGTGTGGGTTCAAATCCCATCTCTGCCACTTATAAGCAGTGTGACCTTGAGCAGATCACATAACTCTTCAACGCCTCATCTGTAGAATGGAGATAGTAACAACGTCCGCTTTGTAGGGCTGTTGTTAAGGTTTAAGTGAGATATTCTCAGAATGCCTTTAGCACAAGTTCTGGTGCATAGTAGGTGTTCAAGATTATTCCCCATGGCTACTGTGGCAAACAAGAAATGTCTGTGAATTTATTGACTCCTCTCTTTAAGACATGAGATCTTGGCCCCCTCCCCTTGACCAATAGGATGTGGTAAAAGTGACCTGTGTTTGTCTCAGGGCCAAGGGCTTAACACACTTGTAGGTCCCACTCCTGTCTCAGGATTCTCACCTTTGGAGCCCTGAGCTGCCACATTAGAAGCCTAATTACCCTGAAGCCCCCATGCTGAAGGAGCCACATGTGGAGCTCTTGCCAATGGTTCCACCTGAGTGCAGCCTTCCAGCTGTCCCTGCCAAAGTGCCAGATGTGGGACTAAAGCCATCTTATATCTTCCAGACCAGCCTCGCAACCAGCTGAATACCATCATGTGACCTCAGTCATTGACACCTGAAGCAAAAGAATCACCCAGTAAGCCCAGCCCAAATTCCCAACCCACAAACCCAGGAGAGACAATAATGTGCTTGTTGTTTTAAGCTGCTAAGTTTTGAGTAATTTGCTGCATGGCTATGGATAATTGGAGCAGTTACCATCAAATATTTGAAGGTAACTGTTCCCTTCCATATTGAACCTACCCACTCCTCTCAGCTGTTGCTCACATGATAGGGTTTTGAGTCTTAGGATCATCATGATCAGTTGTCTGCCAGACAGTTGAAACCCACCAATGATGCAGCCCTCAAGAGGGTCTGACCAGCTCTGCAACGTGAGGACTCTATCTAGACTATGTAAAAAAGAAAATTATGGGCTCAGACTGGCTTCAGGCAAGGTTGGATGCAGGTACACCCATGATGTCAGGCTCCAATCCCTTTGCGATGATTTTATTTTCAGGCTCTTCTCACAGAAACAAAAAGCTTTAGAAACTCAGCTTTACATCCTCTCAGGTTCAAGCCCAGATAGAAAGAGGATCCGCCATTCTCCTAGCATTCTCGGCAAAAGTTTCACTTATTAAGGCCGGGCACAGTGGCTCATGCATGTAATTCCGGTACTCTGGGAAGCCAAGGTGGACAGATTGCCTGAGCTCACAAGTTTGAGACCAGCCTGAGTTAGAGCAAGATCCATCTCTAAAAATAGCTTACTACTTGGGAGGCTGAGGCAAGAGAATCACTTGAACCCAAGAGTTAGAGGTTGCTGTGAGCTCTAACACCAGGGCACTCTATGGGAGTGACAAAGTGAGACTCTGTCTCAACAACAACAAAAAGTTTCACTTCTTCTCTCTGGTTCATAGCTGTACATGCATATAACCCAATCAGAGCCAATCACTGTGGCCAGGGAGATGGAATGGCCTGGGAGACCACAGACAGGGCTTATTTCATTGAAACAATGTGAAGTTCGGTTCATATGGGGAGTGGGGAGCAGCGATTCTTCAAAGGAAAACTAAGGATATCATCACAGGGGAAGAATGAATGGATGGCTGGGCACTAGAAATATATCTATCCACCCCAGGAATTAAAAGAACAAAAAATCACCTCCCTCACTCTGGATCATCTATCTCTTTTTTTTTTTTTGAGACAGAGCCTCAAGCTATCCCCCTGGGTAGAGTGCCATGGCAGCATGCTCACAGCAACCTCCAACTCCTGGGCTCAAGTGAGTCTCCTGCCTCAGCCTCCCAAGTAGCTGGGACCACAGGCGCCCACCACAGTGCCTGGCCATTTTTTGGTTGCAGCCATCATTGTTGTTTGGCGGGCCCGGGCTGGGGATTCGAACCCGCCACCTTAGGTGTATGTGGCTGGCGCCTTAGCTGCTTGAGCCACAGGCGCCGGGCCTGGATCATATATCTCTATTAATGCAAGACAGGGCCACACATCATAATTTCACACTAATGCTCACAGCAGATCTTCAGGAGGATGTTTCTCCTTACCCATTGCTCCTTAGTTTCACCTTCCTCATGTCAGGGATACGAACATGCAGGTGAATCCTCCCTCTTCATCTCTGCCCCAAATACAGTGAGGATTCTGGGGGGGGGGGGACAGAGATGAGCAAGACCAGGCCCACCTTCCCTCCACCTTCTCTGAGTCATTACCCCTCCCTCCCTTCATATTCAAGGAACACAGCTGGCCAGGCATGGTGGCTCAGGCCTGTAATCCTAGTGCATTGGGAGGCTGAGGCAGGTGGAATGCTTGAGCTCAGGAGTTTGAGACCAGCCTGAGCAAAAGCAAGAACCCATCTCTACTAAAAATAGAAAAACTAGCCGTGCATGGTGGTGGATGCCTGTAGTCCCTTGGGAGTCCCTCCCAGCTACTTGGGAGGCTGAGGCAAGAGGATCACAAAGAGGACCACTTGAGCCCAAGAGTTTGAGGTTGCTGTGAGCTATAACACCATAGCACTCTAGCCTGGGGCAACAGAGTGAGACTCTGTCTCAAAAAAGGGGGGGGAGGAAGAGAGGGAGACAGTGTAGACCTAGAAGCAAGCTTTGCTGCCAGCATGGATGGCACAAATCCAGGGCTAGAACCAATGATTTGAGAGCAAAACAAGCCCTAACATCTCTTTATACAGTTGGATTGTTTCTTCTGAGTAGACAGGTTTATTAGCAACCAGGGGGTTTACTAGAAACCAGGGATTTGGAATATAAGGTGTGTGCATATGTAAATAATACAGTATGTATAATAATAATGTATTAATACATTAATATAATAATGTAATGTAAATAACAACAAAATCTGTCCCCTGACCAAGGGACTCTCAGTAGTACACAGGGTTGCTAGACACAGTGAGATTTCTAAGATCTTGGCTCTAGAATCAGAGGATGTTTGGATATGACCCTTAAATCTGACCATGTGACAGATGAGCAAACTGAGGCTCAGAGGGGCCCTGGCATATTACCACTCCAAGGTTACTCAGCAAGTGAGCAGCCTGCCTGGTGACCTTCAGAATGTCCTTCTGATTGCTTGTCTCTCCCACTGTGCTCGGTACTGTTACTTGAGTGAGCACACAGGTTCCAGGGTGGTGAAAAACTTTTTACTTTCATTTTGTAACCGGCCGTAATACGAAGTGTGGGCTGGAAAGGAAGCACCGGTCTATGGGTTACCCCTGTGAATTCGTTTGACAAATATGTATTAAGTGCCTACTGCAAACTTGGCCCCGTGCTGGGGGTTGGAAACACAATTTGGGGGCAGGAGGGGAATAACTGCTCTTGGAGTTTTCATTGTCGAGTGGGGGAGAGGGGCAGAGACACCAACGTAAGAATCACACAAGTTCATACATATGACAGGCATGCAAAATGTCAGGAGAGAAAAGGACGGGATGTTCCACAGGCATGGGGTATGGACAGACTTCCCAGAGGAAGTGACATTTGAGTCGAATTAGTAAGACATTTTCACGGGGGGCTTACGGTAAGTGCTGCAAGGACAGACGGTCTGTTACCCAACCCTACCTCACTGAACTCCAGCTGCAGCAACCTGTGTTCCCTAAGCCCTCCGGGAAGCTTCCAATAACTGTCTCCTGACTCCTCCGATGACACACTTTGGTCATTCCAAGAATGATGACCTAACACCATTACCCTGTGACAAGACACGTGCAAGTGGGGAAGCAGGATGTGCCTCCCTAGAGAAGAATTTGGACACCACCTCAGCTCTTCCCCTCAGCATCCACTCCTCCACTGGGGAAGAAAGTTCCTGTGGGTTTCCCCTTCTGTTTGTCCCGGGGCAATGCCAGCTTTGTGGCCAGCTGCTTCCTCTCCAGGCTGGAACCTAACTCCTTCCTGCTCCCTGCCTGGCAAACACCTCACCCTCAGGTCCCAGGCAATGGCCCATCTCCTCCCAGGCTGGGGGGTCCCCTCTTCTCTGGTCCCCTCACCCAAGCTTCCCAGGCTCCACGCATGTGGCTTCCTGATCACATAATCTTCCCAAGATGTTCCCTTCAACATCTGCTGGGGCCTGACTGGGCGCCCATGCTCTGCCATTCACTTGCTCTGTGACTTTGGACAAGTTACTTAACTTCTCTGGACCTCCAAATGAGAATAATAATGTAGAGTCCATTTTACCGGTTGTTACAGGATTAAATGACATCTGGCATATAAGTGTCCCTGTAGCACACTAAAGCATTCACTATAGGACAGATATGTCCTCTGTACAGTTATGAGTGTTTTGTAACCCGTCCCACCTCCCACAGATTTTTCAGCCTAGCGGGAGCTTTCAACCTAACCTTTCAGATCCGAGGACGGGCAGGCGGGAGGGAAACTACACACAGCGGAGGGCAGGGGACAGGGCGTGCGGTGCTGGGCACACGGCCCGGACTGGCACCCGGCACTGGGTGACCTGCCGCTGCACGCAGCCCTTCCCGCGCGAAGGGGGCCCGGGGCGCACGTAGCGCAACCAACGCCCTGCGGCCGGTGTGCGCGGCCCGTGCGCACAGCCCGGTGCGAACAGCCCCGGGGGCCGCGCGGAGCGGGGAGTGACTCACGCGGGGCGTGTGCAGGCTGCGCCCGGCACGGGCGGGACTTTTGCACTCGTTCCGGTTCTTTCTGGGTATAAAGACAGCCCGCCGCGCTCTGAGCTCCACCACGCCTCCTGCAACTCCTAGTAGTCTTGCGTGCAACTGTGTCTGGACTCCAGCAACCCTTCAGCTTGCCATGGATCCCAACTGCTCCTGCGCCACCGGTAAGGGGTCTGGTCAGAGGCTGGGGTGGATGGTGTAGCTTGCAGAGCTGGAGATGCAATTCCCGAACCCTCTTTCTTTCTCTTATCGCTATTTCAGGGTACTGATAGCCCCTCCCCAAAGCGTATTAGTGTGTTTCTCTCTCCATTCTAAGTTATTCGGAGCCCTTGTTTTATCGATAGGGGCATCTGACCTAATGGCTTGGCCAAGTTCCCAGCACTTGTTTGTGTAACAGAGGCCCTTGGACCCGGACTCCTAGCAGGCAGCCCCGCGTTCAGATATCCAGATTCTCACCTCTGTTTCTTCTCACAGGTGGATCCTGCACCTGCGCTGGTTCCTGCAAATGCAAAGAGTGCAAATGCACCTCTTGCAAGAAGAGTAAGTAGGATCCTCTCTTTCCTCTGTCCATCCCCTCGCTGCTCTCCGGCCCCTCCCCAGCCCCACACCATCCTCAGGGGAATTAAAGTGGGCTGGGGATGCCTCTTCCTGAAGTCGGTGCCTGCGGGCGGTCTCTACTAGGGTGGGCAGGACTCTCTATTCCCTGTGTACCTGGTGCTCATCTTTGCCACCTCTTCTCTGTCCCCAGGCTGCTGCTCCTGCTGCCCTGTGGGCTGTGCCAAGTGTGCCCAGGGCTGCGTCTGCAAAGGGGCATCCGACAAGTGCAGCTGCTGCGCCTGAGGTGGAGAGAGCCCTGCTCCCAGATGTAAATAAAGCCACCTGTACAAACCTGATTTTTTTTTTCATACAATCCTGACCTGTTTGCTACATACCTTTTTCTATAAAACATGTTAATGACAATAAAACATCTTTTTGACTTGATTCTGACTGGTTGTCTTTGTGTGCCTTGGAAATAAGGGATTGGGGTGGGGGACTGAACTGGGGGTGCAGACACCTGGGCTCTGAGTGGGAATGTTAGTCCGGAGCAATCTGAGTGCCTTCAGCAAAGCCACTGAGCTTCATTTTCCGTATAATGGAATTGCATTGTGCCAGTTTAGGGATGGGGACAGATACAGGATCCCTCTGTTTTCATGTCAAGGGTTGATGGCACAGAAATATTCTTCATTTCTTATTTTCATCGTCTGGTTTCCCTGCCCAACTTTGGTTCCTCAGATTTTAGGCTAGAAAGGACTACAGGGGTTAGAATCCAACTTCCCAATTCCTAGATTTTTTTTTTTTTTGAGGCAGAGTCTCACTTTGTCACCCTCAGTAGAGTACTATGGCATCATAGCTCACAGCAACCTCAAATTCTTGGGCTCAAGAGATTCTCTTGCCTCAGCTTCCCAAGTACCTGGGACTATGGTGCCCACCACAATGCAAGGCTATTTTTAGAGACAAGGTCTGGGCTCTTGCTCAGGCTGGTCTCAACTCCTGAGCTCAAGCAACTCATCCACCTTGGCTTCCCAGAGGGCTAGAATTACAGGTGTGAGCCACAGCCCCTGGCCTTCCCAATTGCTAGAATTTTTTTTTTTTTAAAGACAGAGACTCACTTTGTTGCCCTTGGTAAAGTGTCCTGGCTTCACAGCTCACAGCAACTTCCAGTTCTTAGGCTTAGGCAATTCTCTTGCCTCAGCTTCCCAAGTAGCTGGGACTACAGGCACCTGCCACAATGCCCAGCTATTTTTTGTTGTTGTTGCAGTTTTGCTGGGGCTAGGTTCAAACCCACCACCCTCAGTATATTGGGCCAGTGCCCTACTCACTGAGCCAGAGGTGATGCCTTTTTTTTATTTTTTTAGACAGAGTCTCTACCCTCTCTAGAGGGAGAGTGCTGTGACCTCCAACTTGGGCTCAAGCAATTCTCTTGCCTCAGCCTCCCGAGTAGCTGGGACTACAGGCGCCCACCACAATGCCCAGCTGTTTTTAGAGATGAGGTCTCCCTCTGGCTCAGGCTGGTCTCAAACTCCTGAACTCAGGCGATCCACCCACCTCGACCTACCAGAGAACCCAATTGCTAGGTTCTTATATGACGCTTCTAAAATCCCTGTGGTGAATGACCCATTTTTTTCTATCAGTTACAGATGGGAAAAATTTAATGAATAAGAAAATGAAATTTAAGAAGATACACAGTACAAAACCCACTTTTTAGATTCAACAGAAAAATTTCAATAAATATACAGAGAACAAAACAGAAGAAGTAAAAGACCCATCACGGGCACAATGTAAGAGTGTACGGCACAGCTCCTAGGTGAGGGGCACAACTCCAACAGGGACCTTACCTGACCAATGCAAACATTGTAACATAATCATTTGTATCCTCATATTAATCTAAAATAAGAAAATAAATAAAAAACAATACAGCAGAAAAAAGTAAAAAATACAAATGCTACATGTTTGTTCAAGAGTGTGCACTGCAGACTGGAAACAGCAGACCGGCCCCATCTGTGGCCCACACACCTTGAGCAACACCAGCCAGTGCATCCCCTCAAGGAGCCTTGAGTTGCCCAGTGCCACTGAAAGGACACTCCCTGACCCCGGAGAGCTCCCTTTTGTGACTTGGCTCTGAATCTTTGCAAGTTCCTCTCAAGGTCAGGCTGAACTTGCCCCTCTTTCAAATTCCAGCCCCTGGCTCCTTCAGACCAGCAGGGGGACTAGGGACTTGGAGGGAATGCCCAGCATTTTCCTGGCCAGAGGAAGGGTGTCTGCTCACTGGTTCCAGATGAAGTACTGCGTATCTGTCCATGCCAGGGTGTGGTGGTGCCCATTAGGAAGGAGTAAGGCCCTGGTGACTTATAATTAAAGTCAACAGTTTCTCCCTTTGGCTATTTGCTGAGGGAGTGCTATTTGATGTTCAATCAAAGGGAACTTGGCCCAGGAATAAGGAACACACTTGCCTGAAGGTGCCCTGTGGCTCTGTGGCCTTATGGAAAGAAGTCAGCCTATGGGAAACACAAGAGTCTTGTTGTCAGGCAGTCCTGGTTCACAGCCCACTCTACCACTTACTGGCTGTGTGGCCTGGGCAAGCTGCTGAAACTCTCTGAGCCTCCTTCTGTCATCTCTAGAAGGAAAACTCTATCTCTATGCAGGCATCAAATAAGAGTGGCCTGACTCCTGGCTAGAGTTTAATAACAATAACCATTATGATTTATAAGAATTTATAAATTTATGATTTATAATGAAGAAACATAACAATTACGTTCCTCTTTTCTGTTTTTGTAACTGGTCATGTGGTCATATCTGGTATTTATAACCTCCTATTTGGTATTCCCTTTGTCCTCAGGAAGCACCTCAGTGGGGCATGGTTCTTTACAAGGTGGAGTGAACCAAATCTTCAGTCCTAAGGGGTCTGGCCCATTAGTATCTTTCCTGTATTAGGTTGTTAAAGTCTTTCACTGATTTCAATCACAGAACAAGGTAGCAGTATGAGACATACTAAGGATCTCCTGGATTCCAGACATTTCCTTCTTTACCTCCATTCTGCAATAATAGTCCAGTTTCTTCTTGGTAATAACAATAAATCACCCCAGTGAGTGTAGCAACTCTGCCTGTTGATTCAGAGGTAAGGGGAACCCAATGTGGCCTGGCGGCAATCTTAACTTCCAGTCCAATGGAATCATTGTTGTATCTCCCAGTAGAAGCATTCCTCCCTTTGAAACTAAGACCTTGAGACCAGCAGAGCCTGGGGACAGGAAACAGAAATTATGCTTATGCAGATGAAGTAAGATTTCAGTCCGTCTATTTCATTCCTAAGAATGCCATAATCAACCAGTCAACACCACAGGACTCTGCAAGTCAGGATCTTCTGCTCTGACTGTGCTGTCCATGACCATAACCATGCCCAACTTTGCCTTTGACAATTTAGTGTCTTTCCCTGGCTCCTGCCACATTGAGATCCAATCATCTCCATTGCATACAGGTTTCCCAATTCAGTAATTCCCATTGCAATCTCTAACTAAAGGGAATAGTGACCACAGAACTCTCCAAGGACACTGGGGAACTGCACAAAAACTTATTTCTCACTGTTGAGCTGAAAGGTGCATTCTCTGGACACTCCCAGATTGGATAGGCAGATAATACGTTACAAATCATCTCTAATATGTAGTTTACTCATAGTGTAATTAAATGTTAATCATATCAGAAAAAAAAAATAACCTCACAGCAACATCTAGAGTAGATTGATGTTTGACAAAGGAATTAGGCACTTTGCCTACCCAAGCTGACACATAAAATCACCTATGACATATTTAAATAAAAACTAAATTCTTTTAGGGCAGTGCCTGTGGCTCAAAGGAGTAGGGCACCAGCACCATATGCCGGAGGTGGTGGGTTCAAACCCAGCCCCAGCCAAAAATTGCAAAAACAAACAAAAAAAAACCTAAATTATCTTTTTTTTTTTTTGAGACAGAACCTCAAGCTGTCACCCTGGGTAGAATGCCAAGGCACCATAGCTCACATCAGCCTCCAACTCCTGGGCTCAGGGATTCTCCTGCCTCTGCCTCCCAAGTAGCTGGGACTATAGGCACCTGCCACAACGCTCAGCTATTTTTTGGTTTCAGCCATCATTGTTGTTTGGCAAGCCCAGGCTAGATTCGAACCCGTCAGCTCAGGTGTATGTGGCTGGCGCCTTAGCTGCTTGAGCCACAGGCGCCAAGCCGAAAAACTAAATTCTTTATCAATGCAGAAATGAAGGCTCAATCTAACTTCCAGACATAGCTTACTCTAATATACTATGTCTGTATTTATTTATTTATTTTTTCCTTCTCTATCACTTTAAAAGCTGTCCAGGTTGAGCTTGAGGTTTGCTCCTGCCTAAAAGATTTTGAGGACAGTGGTGTTGAAGACATATTCACAGTGAAAGAAATCTTTATCCTTTCCCCTACTTCTTCCTTCAAAAAGCTAATCCGATACAGCGGCACTTTTGTCTCACTCTATAACCTTAGGCAAATTAGCTGAACTTAAACCTCAGTTTTCCTATTAGGAAACTATTGCCCTTTTATTGTTCTTGGGAGGGTTCAAAGAATCAAATGATTAAACAGATGTTGATACAGACTAATTGCGGAGTCATAGGAATAATGAAAGGTCAATTACCACATTTCTTGCCTCTTTATTTAATGTAGGGTCTGCAAGTCACCTAAAATGACCCCTCCCTTGGGGGCGTCTCAGATTTTTCAGACTCTCAAACCTGGAGTGGTATGGGTAGGGTTGGCTGTTAGGGGAGCCCTTGGAGAATTTTCTACAGGGAGGACCTAGACAGATGTTCCCGCACGTCCTCTCAGACATGGAGAATGGGAGGCAGTGAGGCAAGCAGAGCCCGGAGTCCATCCGGTTGCTGTGTACGGTAAGAACCAGCAGAAGGACCACGCTGGGGACATGGACAGGCAATTCAGGATCGCCAGGGTGGGGACGAGTAAAGGTCACATCTTGTGTGCTGCACACCATTCCCTCGCTGCTATCTACCCCCACTCCTATCGATCTAGGGACGTGAGCACCAGGCTGGGGTTGCACCCGGGCTCCAGGAAAGGCGAAGGACAGCAGTGGGGGCTGAATGTGGGGATATCATGACCCGGGCTGAATTCCGGGAAGTTTCTGGGTAGGCGTTACCAGTAACTTGGGGGAAATCGCGAGGGGCAGGCAGCACAGTGGGGACGCGGTGTACCGGCAGGCGCACGGCCCCTCCCGCACTAGCGGGCGCCAAACGGGCGGCCCCCAACGGTGCGCACGGCCCCGGCCTCCGAGCTCCCGCGCCCGGCCGGCCTGCTGCGCACAGCCGGCCCGCGGGCGGCGCGACTCCGCGGGGCGGGGGCAAGGGGCGGGGCCTCTGCGCCCGGGCCTCTCCTGACCATAAAGGGGGCTCCAGGCGCCTGGGCTCCACCGCGCCTCCCACCCGTCTCACGGACTCTTCGCTAGTCGCCTCGGAACTGCGGCCTCACCTCGGCTCGAAATGGACCCCAACTGCTCCTGCGCCACTGGTAAGAGACGCCGTTTTTTTGGTCTTTATATCACCCATTTTCCCGATCTAGGATAGATTGTCCCTGGGTTTGAAGAGGTCTCATTTTAAGTTCTGAACTGAACTCCGTTAGTTCTTCTGGAGCTGTCTACCTGCCCAACCTCCAGGGAGCATTTCCATCCCACCTGTGCCTCTCGAGAGCTGGGAGTACCAAAACTTCAGGCTGACCTGCTCCGCATCGCCCAGTGGGGCCATCTGGGCCCAAGTTCCCTGTCCAGGCTCTGAGCAGTCAGACGGATGGGAGGCAGGGAACATTGCCTCTTTAGTCTGCCTGGGCTGTGTCTGGAGCCTGGGACCTTCCTTGTGGGGTTAAAACAGGAGGACACTTGCCCTTCCCAGCATGAAGAGAGAGAGATTGGAGCTTCTCTTCCTCTGCCCTGAGTGGGAAGGGAGCTCTGAGGGCTGAGGGCAGATCGGGGACACTGGAGAGCTATGGCTCCGCTGCCCTGTCTTCTGCTTCTCCCTCTTTGCTCACTGCCTGTCATTCCCTTCCTCGCAGGTGGCTCCTGCAGCTGTGCTGGCTCCTGCAAATGCAAAGAGTGCAAATGCACGTCCTGCAAGAAGAGTGAGTGTGGGGCCTTCCCTGGGGATCTGCGCTGTGCTAAGATTGGGAGGGCGACCCAGAGCTGGTTCTGAGAGTGTGGTGCTTCCAGGAAATGACCTTCCTTTTCCGCTGTGGGATGTGTCATTCCTCCTAAGGTTGTCTGCCCTGAGATCAGATGGTGCAGGGCAGCCTTTTGGTATTGGGACACAAACCCCAAAGATACCACCAGTTGTCTCAGAACAGAGCGATGCCATCCTGACAAAAGCTTCCCCTAGGGCTGAGGGCAGAGCGTGTGCCACAGCTGCTACCGGGGCGCTGAGGTGTCTGGTTAAATCTATTCTGACCTTTTCTTCTCCCCTTTCTTCCCCAGGCTGCTGCTCCTGCTGCCCTGTGGGTTGTGCCAAGTGTGCCCAGGGCTGCATCTGCAAAGGGGCATCAGAGAAGTGCAGCTGCTGTGCCTGATTTCAAAATAGCCCTGCTCCCAGATGTAAATAGATGCCTGTACAAACCTGGATTTTTTTTTATACAACCCTGACCTGTTTTCTGCTTTCCTTTCCCCAAGAAACATGTGAATGATAATAAAATACTTTTGACTTGATTCTGACTCTGGTTGTCTTTGCATGCCTTGGAAATAAGGGACTGGGGTAGGGGACTGAACTGGGGGCGCAGACATCTGGGCTCTGGGTGGGAATGTTAGTCCGGAGCAATCTGAGTGCCTTCAGCAAAACCACTGAACTTCATTTTTCCGTATAATGGAATTGCATTGTGCCAGATTAGGGGCGTGGACAGATACAGGGTCCCTCTGTTCTCACGTCAAGGGTTGATGGCATCAAAACTTCTTCATCTCTTATTTTCATTCTCTGATTTCCCTGCCCAGCTTCCGTTTCTTATTGGATTTCAGCCTTGAAAGTCACTATAGGGGTTGGAATCCAACTCCCCGGTTGCTTAAACCCTACACAGGGCTTCTCAAATTCCACAGTGAAGGAACAGCTTTTATTTCCTATCCGTCACAGACATAAACCATTGCCAATAAAATGATATTAGCTCCGGAGATAATGAAATCAAACACAAAATATAAAACCCATGTTTTAGATTCAACTGGAAAAACTTCAATACATTCATGAAGAAGTAACAGGAAAACTAAAGATTCACAACCTCTGCCCATATGTTCATCAAGAGTGTGCACTGCAGACTGGCCCCATCTGTGGCCCACACATCTTGAGCAACACTGACCAGTGCATCCCCTCAAGGAACCATCAGTCTTAAGTTGCCCAGTGCCACTGACAAGACACTCCTTGACCTGAGAGCTCCCTCTTGTGACTTGACTCTGAATCTTTGCAAGTTCCTCCCAGGGCAGGCTGAACTTTGTCCTCTTTCAAATTCTAGCCCATGGCTGCTTCAGACCAGCAGGGGGATTAGGGACTTGGAGGGAATTGCCCAGCATTTTTCTGGCCAGAGGAAGGGTGTATGATCACTGGTTCCACATGACGTACTTCGTATCTGTCAATGCCAGGGTGACAGCTGGTTCTGCAGTTTGGAGGGTGTGGTGGTTCCCATTAGGAAGGAGTAAGCCCCTAGTGACTTGTAAAAAAAGCCCCTGGCTTGGTCCTCTGGCTATTTGCTGAGAGAGTCCTTTTTGATATCCAACCAAAGAGGAAGATGTGGTTTCTTGCCTACAAGTAAAGATTGGGCTTACCTGTCAGTTCTCAGTTAGATGTCAGCCTGTGTGAATGGGCATGTGTCTGGCATCCTGGCTCCCAGCCCACTTCACACTTACTGGCTGTTTGGCCTAGGCAAGTCACTGAAACTCTCTGAGCCTCTGGTTCCTCATTTGTAGGAAGGAGATTATATAGGTCAATGTAGGGAATAAATGAGAGAGTGGCCTGGTTCCTGGCTAGGGCTTAATAAACAATGGTGGTTATGATCATTCTCTCCACATTGACTTACTTGGGCAAGGAACCCTGTTAAATTCCAACAAACTCCCAGAGAAAGGCTCATAGATTGAGAAGCATTGCTCTGGTTTGGATGCCAGGAATGGGAACCTGGCTGATCCACAGCCAGGAGGAGTGTGCATAACCATCTGCAAAGTCCTCTTCCATAAGACACAGCCCAGCATCTGAGCAGACTTCAAAGCCTGGCTTATCCTTTGTGTCATTTTGTGAATGAGAGACACAGACCTGATGACCAGGATACTACATATGCAGGGGTTGGAATGATTGTACATCTTCCTGAGTAGCAGCCTGCCCAAGGCCACACAGCTTGTGAGGAAAGGGATGAATGAAGCTATACTTCAGCTGGCCTCTTGCCCTGGCCACAACTGACAGATCATGATGTCACTGGCTGTTAAACCTGCCTGTTTTGGTTCTAAGGTATGTGGGCCCTTTCAGGTGGACCAATTTTGCTCTTGACTTATGAGATGGGAACTGAAACACAGAGAGGCCGCAGAGCTAGTCAATTGATCTCTTTTTGTTGTAGTTGTTCATAAACAGTATTTCCCTGTAAGATTGTTGGGAGAGTTCAAAGAACAAAAGTGATTTAAAAAGGGACCAGCACAGCACAGTCCATATGTAATGCAATAGTCAGGAGAATGGAAGAAAAAACCTGCTTGTTTTGAGGTTTTATTTAATGGAAAGTCTGCATATCACCTAAAGTGATCCCTCTTTGGGGAGCATCCTGAAATTTCAAAGTTGCCACCATGGCTGGCTGGCTAGGCGGTGGAGTGACTATGGAGGATTACATGCAAAGGAGGATCGGGACAAACGTGCCCATATGTCCCCGCAGGCGTGGAGACTGGAAAGGAGAGATGGGACAGACCCGGGCATTTGCTGTGTTGCCATCTACAGGAGGAACCAGACTGAGAGATCTAGGTGTGGACAGGGACAGGCCATGCGGAGGGCCTGGGAGAAGCAAAAGTCACTAAATCCACTAGCACTCTGGGAGGCCGAGACGGGTGGATTGCTTGAGCTCAGGAGTTCGAGACCAGCCTCCCGACCCCCGCCCCCGTCTCTACTGAAAACAGAAAAATCTGAGGCAAGAGGATCGCTTGAGCCTAAGAGTCGGAGGTTGCTGTGAGCTACGATGCCACAGCACTTTACCCAGGGTGACAGCTTAAGACTCTTGTCTAAAACAAAAAAATACTACATCCACCGCCCGTCCTCTGCACACAACTCGCTTGCCACATTAACCTATTCTAAAAAAAATAAATAAATAAAGCCAGACATTGTGGTGGCGCCTGTAGTCCCAGCTACTTGAGACGCTAAGGCAAGAGAATCGCTTGATCCCAAGAGTCTGAAGTTGCTGTGAACTATAACGCCACTGCACTCTACCGAGGGCGACCTAGTGAGACTCTGTCTCAAAACCCAAACAACAAAAAAACACCCTATTCTCATCAATGCGGGACGTGAGCACAAGCCTGGGGTTGCACAAGGACTCCGGGAAAGGCAGACGGAGGACAACCGCGTGGGTTGGTGGCGGAGAGATAGCCGGAACCCTGGGACTTCTGGAACGCCCAGAAGCGCGGGTGGCAGGGAATCTCGGGGAAATCGGGAAGAAACAACAGGACAACTAGGAC